>NC_091282.1:750749102-751041602 GCF_032444005.1 Ranitomeya imitator | reverse complement strand
GATTGGGCACGGCCGCTATACTAATGAATATATATTATTTTCCGCTGGAGACACGTGTGAGATGGTTCCCAGGGATAGCTTCCCTCAGGCCGCAATTTAGCATCTCCCCTCCAAGACCTCAGAGGTGCCAAATGTTGCTTTTCATTTCGGGCCTAGCTAGACCTCCTGGTGAGATCTGGAGACAGAATTTCTAATATTCCCAAGGAAGTACCTATTAACACCTAGGTGCGACTTGCCTTCAGGACAGATGTTACATTATCACCAGTCACACACATAACCCTAGACATATGTCCCATATATATATATATATATATATATATATATATATATATATATATATATATAATCACCACATACAGGTATCCTTGTCTGTTGGTGGAATCGTCTCGTATAGCCGCGCACAGTCAGCAGTTACTTGTAGAGATGCACCTGAAATCCAATATTAAAACATTGTATTTATTTTTAAAAAGTCATATCCTTATTTTATTTTCTACCTATTTTCTTGCGGTTTGTTGAAAAGAAAACTGTGACTTTCTCGTTACCTGGGTCCAGCGCTGAGTCTTTGCCACTGCCCAGTGTCTCTGAAGCACTGACGTCTCATTGACAGTGCTGCATCCACTGTCACTGAGCTCAGCAGTTCTGCCAATGTAGATGCCACGAGCTGCACAGCACACTGATTGGCTGCAGCGCTGTAACGTGATGTCGGCTTTGCAGATGACAACAGACCCCATCAGCAGTGCTGGAGACTCGGTGCTGGACTTGAGAAGGGGGAGTAAAGCACCATTTATTTTTATTTTTTTTAAACAAACTGCAGCCAGGAGATTGGTTTTCTGAAGATTGTAAATCTCATTCAGGGCCTTCAGAATAATGCACAAAAAGTATGATTGAACTTTAAACCTTCTTTAGAGACTGTGGAGCTATGAGGCAAGATATTAGTGAAAGTGTGGACAGTGATGATAATGGCTGATCACCGTCGTGTATAGTATACAAGGCCATCATTACATTTCTCATAATCTTGTTATTTTTTTTCCTTTGCCTTGCGCTTGTTCGCTGCCTGTCATGTTTTCTGCTCTGTGACTAATTAGTCATTTCCTCCTGCATAATTCTGAACAGCAGGGAGGCTGCTAACTGAGCTTTGCCAGTAAATTCCCTCATGCTATATTTTGCACAAGGATTTTAAAGTGATTTTTTTTTTATCCAGCAAGAAGTGACGAGATTTAATCCTGAATATGAATCTCTGTCTAAATTCAGCTACTCCTGATCACCCACAATCATTGTCTCCAGTTTACTTAAGGAGATAGTCTTACCAACATCAAGAAATCATCCAATCCACAATGATCGCTGGGCCCCCACTGGTCTTGAGAGTGGGAGTCTTGAACATGTACTATTGTTCAATCTGACTGACGGAAGTAGTGAAAGTGACAGCCTATGCTTGAGACAGAGGAGGCCGGACATGTTCTGAGCCTTTAATTAAACAGGTCCAGGACTAATCTTGAAGAACATTAATCTATGTATACGTCATCAATATCAGATCAGTGGGGGTCCGATGACCGGGACCTCCACTGATCATTTGTATGCAGCTCCCGCTGTGGCCACCGGATAGAGCTGTAACAGCACAGCTCCGTACATAGTGTAGTGATTCTGAGGAAGTGTATTTCAACTCTTATTGACTTGAATGGGAGCTGTGCTCCGGTGCTGAGAATGGGCCCTACACATTGTATGGAGCGGTCCTTTTACGACTCCGCACCCTGGCAGCAGGAACTGCAAACAGCTGCTCGGGTATCAGACCCCCACTTATCTGATATTGATGACCCATCCTAATGATGGTGTAATGGGCAGGGTGGTAGAGCCACTGTGCCGATTCCCAAGGAAGACCTGGAGGGGTGTGACTGGATGAGGCTCAGAATCTGACCACGGGTATGCAGCGGCTAACGACACCGGGGACAGACAGTGGAGGTGGTCCAGGTGCTACTCCAGGATTGACCTTGGGTAGATGGCAGCTGACCCCTAGGAATGGGTAGCTGGGGGGGCCCAAAGGAAAGTCCAACAGTTGCAGGCAGAGAAGATGACAGGAACTGCAGGAGCTGGACGGGCTGATGGAGAGATGAGCACTAGCAGGTGCAACTGTACCGGCTGCCATTGAGGTGAGCAATGGCAGGTGCAGCAGGCTCGTCTGCCGTTGAGGTCAGCACTAGCGGGTGCAGCAGGCTCAGATACGAGCACTGGGACCTGAGAATTGACAGGTGTTAGGAACAAACTCACAACATTGCACAGGCACCTCCATGTTTGAGGAGGTGTTTTAAATAGTAAGTTTCCTCCACCTATTGGCTAGGGACGCTTTACGAAAGAGGAAGTGTGCACGCCCTAAGCACAGTGCCTGGGGACCTGCTTGCGGTGCACGCACCCCGGGCAGCAGAAGACCCAGAAGGAGCAGGACAGGAGCCGTGGCGGTGACTTAGCTGGTGTCTGCAGGCAGAGAAAGACTGCAGGCAGAGACTCAGGCGCTACTGATAGCTATTCAATACAGTCTTGGCCGAAAGTGTTGTCACCCTTTTAAATTGTTCCAGAAAATGAAGTATTTTCCAAGCACATTATTGTAAGTACACATGTTTTGTTATACACGTTTATTTCCATAGTATTTATTGGAACAGCACAAAAAAAAAAAAAAAAAAGGCAAATTGGATATAATTTTACACAAACTCCAAAATTGGGCCAGGCAAAAAAGACCCTCAACTTAATATTTGATTGCACTCTCTTTGGAATAAATAACTGCGATCAATCACTTCCTATAACCATCAAGAAGCTTCTTATACCTCTCAGCTGGAATTTTGGGCCACTCTTCTCTTGAAAACTGCTCCAGGTCTCTCATATTTGAAGGCGCCTTCTCCCAACAGCAATTTTAAGATCTCGCCACAGGTTCTCAGTGGGATTAAGATTCGTAGTCATTGCTGCCACTTCAGAACTCTTCAGTGCTTTGTTTCCATCCATTTCTGGGTGCTTCTTCAACAAATTTGGTTCTCAAGTCCTCAGACAGTTCTCTTTTTTCTTTTCTCCATTCTTAAGGCTCATTACCACTTTGGATGAAAGCGGACGAATGCATTTGGATTGCATTTGGACCACTGTTATTCTATCATTGTGTGTTCATCTGCATTTTTTTTCCAGCTCAGATCGGATCACAATTGGGCTGGAAAAAAATTGCAGTGTGCTGCGATTGTAATCGGAAATCGGATCGCATCCCGCAATAGAAGTCAATGGGTGTGAGAAAAAAAAAATCACACAGCACTCGGGCCATGTGAGTGCTGTCCGATTTTAACACAACAACCTTTGAAAAGCCGGCAATTCATCTGCCGTGTACAGTAATATCAGTGTGCCAGGTTAGAATAGATAGAATACATAGACATATACTACAACCATAATCCTCTAAGGGGTATGCCAGGTAGAGGATAAGATGCTCGTCGGGCGTCTGGGAGAGCGCAGCCACACACCGCTATATGACTGCTTGATCCTCGGGCACTGGCCTCTATCCCCTCCGCGGCTCTGCACAGGTAATAAAATCCACTCTGCAATATGCCATATACCTCTTTTAGCCACTGATGCTGTGACTACATGGGGATTTCTGCTTTAGCCTCTTGGGCAGCTTTTTTAAGCACCAGCGGTTCCTTGTACTTTGGAAATACCCCTTCTCATTGCACAGCTTTTGGTCTCGTGACTATATACACATTGTATGTGAGGGCTCTATAAGATGTTTGATTGTACCTGTTGGACGAGCTAAGCCACAATATTTGCACTACATCTATACTCCATAAACTAGCAACATCTTGCTTTGGAGAGGGATCTATTTTATGCAGCATATATATTATTCTATAACATCCATCATTACTGTGTTTGGCTCCCCTCTCCCTGTACCACTTGGAGGTCCCATTTTTTGTCTTTTTTATGTTACACTTTTTTTGCGTCCCCCTTGTTTTTAATGAATGTATTAATAAACCGATATTTTATGCTTATTTATGTGTATTTCACTTCTTATTCTCTACCTGGCATACCCCTTAGAGGATTATGGTTGTCGTATATCCTTTGAAGTGACTTTTTGAGCCACGAATATGAATTAGGACTTTGATAATGGATAGACATATACTGTAGATGTCAGTGACACACACATACACACATGGTCAAAATTATTGGTACCCCTCGTTTAATGACAGAGAAACCCACAATGGTCACAGAAATAACTTGAATGACAAAAGTAATAATAAAAGATCTATGAAAATGAACAAATGAAAGTCAGACATTGCTTTTCAAACATGCTTCCACAGAATTTAAAAAAAAAGAAATAACTCATAAAATAGGCGTGGACAGAAATGATGGTTAAATCAAGGTGTGTCCACTAACTAGTATCACAGGTGTCTACAATCTTGGAATCAGTGAGTGGGCCTGTATATAGGGCTACAGATACTCACCGTGCTGTTTGGTGACATGGTGTGTATCACACTCAACATGGACCAGAGGAAGCGAAGGAAAGAATTGTCTCAGGAGATTAGAAAGAAAATAATGGACAAACATGTTAAAGGTAAAAAATATAAGACCATCTCCAAGCAGCTTGATAACCCTGTGACTATAAGTTGCACATTTTATTCAGAAATTTAAGATCCATGGGACTGTAGCCAACCTCACTGGACATGGCTACAGGAGGAAAATTGATGGCAAATCAAAGAGACGGATAATATGAATGGTAACAAAAGAGCCCAGAAAAACTTCTAAACGGATTAAAGGTGAACTTCAAGCTCAAGAAACATGAGTGTTAGATCTCACCATCCGTCGTTGTATGAGCCAAAGTGGACTTCATGGGAGACGACCAATGAGGACACCATTGTTGAAAAAAAAAATCATAAAAAAACCAGACTGGAATTAGCCAAAATACATGTTGACAAGCCAAAAAGCTTCTGGGAGAATGTCCTATGGACAGATGAGACAAAAATTGAACTTTTTTTCAAGGCACATCAGCTCTATGTTCACAGATGGAAAAATGAAGCCTATCAAGAAAAGAACACTGTCCCTACTGTGAAACATGGAGGAGGCTCTGTTATGTTCTGGGGCTGCTTTGCTGCACCTGGCACAGGGAGTCTAGAATCTGTGCAGGGTACAATGAAATCTCAAGATTATCAAGGGATTCTAGAGAGAAATGTGCTGCCCAGTGTCAGAAAGCTTGGTATCAGTTGCAGGTGATGGGTCTTGCTACAGGATAATGATCCAAAACACACAGCTAAAAACAGAAGAATGGCTAAGAAGGAAACATTGGACTATTCTGAATTGGCCTTCTATGAGCCCTGACCTAAATCCTATTGAGCATCTTTGGAAAGATCTGAAAAATGCCATCTGGAAAAGGCAACCTTCAAACACGAGACAACTGGAGCAGTTTGCTCTTGAGGTGTGGGCCAAAATACCTGTTGAGAGGTGCAGAAGTCTCATTGACAGTTACAGGAATGATTTGATTGGAGTGATTGCCTCAAAAGGTTGTGCAACAAAATATTAAGTTAAGGGTACCATCATTTCTGTTCAGGCCTATTTCATGAGTTTTTTATTTTTATTTTTTAATTCTATGGAAAAGCAATGTCTGTCTTTCATTTGTTCATTTTCATAGATTTTTTTATTTCTTATTAGTTTTGTCAGATTCTAGTTATTTCTGTGACCATTGTAGGTTTTTCTGTCATTAAATGAGGGGTACCAACAATGTTGACCACGTGTGTGTATATACAGGTGCTTCTCACAAAATTAGAATATCATCAAAAAGTTAATTTATTTCAATTCTGCAATACAGAAAGTGAAACTCATATAGAGTCATTACAAACAGAGTGATCTATTTCAAGTGTTTATGCAGCATCAATAGTAAAAGCATATAATGTTAAAAGTAATAAAAAAATCATATTCTCACCTTCCGCCGTCCGCGCCAGCCTTTCCGGCTCCTTGCGACGCTCCGGTCCCAAGAATGCATTGCGGCAACGACCCATGATGACGTAGTGGTTTCGCGAGACCGCTACATCATCACGTGCTATTGCCGCAAGGCATTACTGGGAACGGAGCGTCGCGACAAGCATCACTAAAGGCCTGGGCTGGATCCGGGGGCCGCCGGAAGGTGAGTATATAACTAATTTTTATTTTAATTCCATTTTTTAACAGGGATATGGTGCCCACATTGCTATATACTACATGGGCGGTGTTATATACTACGTGGGCTGTGTTATATACTGCGTGGGCTATGTTATATACTACCTCGCAGTGCTATATACTACGTGGCCTGTACTATATCCTATGCGGCTGTGCAATATACTACGTGGCTGTGTTATATACTATGTGGCTGTGTTTTATGTAAGAACCACCACAAAAAAACAATTCAGTGAAAAAAGTCCAAAGCAAATTGTAAATATATTGCAAACAATAAATTTATTAATAAAAAAAGGTCCACTGACAAAGAACATGGCTAAAAAGTGACAATGCCATATATTAAAGCCGGTAATAAACAGCATGACAATCCCTAGATATTCAATAAGTACAGGTATGCGACTTCATGAATAATAATTCAGCAAAGTGCACAGATATCATAATCAAGTAAACTTTCCCAGTAATGTGCAGAGGGGATTCATGCTGTCTCCCGCCCTCCCCTACGTGGCCTGTGTTATATACTGCGTGGGCTGTGATATGTACTATGTGGGCTGTGTTATATACTGTGTGGCCTGTGTTTATACTGCGTGGCCTGTGCTATATACTACGTGGCTGTGCTATCTACTACGTAGCTGTGCAATATACTACGTGGCTGTGCTATATACTACGTAGCTGTGCAATATACTACGTGGCTGTGCTATATACTACGTGGCTGTGCTATATACTACGTGGCCGTGCAATATACTATGTGTCCTGTGCTATATACCACGTGGCTCTGCAATATACTATGTGGCTGGGCCAAATACTGCGTGGGCTGTGTAATATACTGCGTGGGCTGTGCTATATACTTTGTCGGCTGTGCTATATACTATGTGGCTCTGCTATATACTACGTGGGCTGTGCTCTATACTACGTGGGCTGTTCTTTTTTTTCCATCTTTTGACAAGCACTTGCTTATTACTGTGATTTTTTTTTTTTTACAGCAGGGTATTTTTTACCTCACTGTGCTCTTTGGTGTTCTCAAGTTTTTTGATGGTGTGAACAGGTTTTTACAGACTTGTTCAATGTGCAAGTAGCCCATGTGTTTTTGGTTCTATAATTGTTCTCTTGTTTCTACAAGACTGGGGAGTCCATCACACCTCTGTGGGTCATTTGCATGTAAGCTGTTCCATCCACATGGACATTCCTTCTCTGAACCCTGCTTATACAGGTACTATACAGATGATCAGGTTTTAAATATATCAGATAGGGATTATATACATTAGATAGGACTGCTCTATAAGGGTATACCTTGACGATTGGTGGAGCAGCTTAGTATACATTTTTTTGCCAAAAAAAAACGTATCAACTAAATACCCTGGTTTTTTTTCCATCTTTTGACAAGCACTTGCTTATTACTGTGATTTTTTTTTACAGCAGGGTATTTTTTACCTCACTGTGCTCTTTGGTGTTCTCGAGTTTTTTGATGGTGTGAACAGGTTTTTACAGACGTGTTCAATATGCAAGTAGCCCATGTGTTTTTGGTTCTATATACTACGTGGCTCTGCAATATACTACGTAGCTGTGCAACATACTATGTGGCTGTGCTATATATTACGTGGCTGTGCTATATACTACGTAGCTGTGCAATATAATACGTGGCTGTGCTATATACTACGTGGCTGTGTTATATACTACTTGGCCTGTGTTATATACTGCGTGGGCTGTGTTATATACTGCGTGGGCTCTGTAATATACTGCGTGGGCTGTGCTATATACTATGTCGGCTGTGCTATATACTACGTGGCCTGTGCTATATACGTGGGCTGTGCTATATACCAAGTAGCTGTGCAATATACTACGTAGCTGTGCAATATACTACGTGGCTGTGCTATATATTACGTGGCTGTGCTATATACTACGTGGCTGTGTTATATACTACGTGGCCTGTGTTATGGACTGTTTGAGGGTGTGCACAGGTGTCTTTTTATACTGATAACAAGTTTAAACAGGTGCCATTACTACAGGTAATGAGTGGAGGAAAGAGGAGACTCTTAATGAAGAAGTTACAGGTCTGTGAGAGCCAGAAATCTTGATTGTTTGTTTCTGACCAAATACTTATTTTCCACCATAATATGCAAATAAAATGTTAAAAAAACAGACAATGTGATTTTCTGGATTTTTTTTTCTCAGTTTGTCTCCCATAGTTGAGGTCTACCTATGATGTAAATTACAGACGCCTCTCATCTTTTTAAGTGGTGGAACTTGCACTATTGCTGACTGACTAAATACTTTTTTGCCCCACTGTATATATATATATATATATATATATATATATATATATATATATATATATATATATATATATATATATATATATATATATATATATATATATATATATAATATTACAGACCAAAAGCTTGGACACACCTCATTTAAAGATTTTTCTGCATTTTCATGACTATGAAAATTGTAAATTCACACTGAAGGCACATCAAAACTATGAATTAACACATGTGGAATTATATACTTAACAAAAAAGTGTGAAACAGCTGAAATTATGTCTTATATTATAGGTTCTTCAAAGTAGCCACCTTTTGCTTTGATGACTGCTTTGCACACTCTTGGCATTCTCTTGATGAGCTTCAAGAGGTAGTCACCGGGAATGGTCTTCCAACAATCTTGACGGAGTTCCCAGAGATGCTTAGCACTTGTTGGCCCTTTTGCCTACACTCTGCGGTACAGCTCACCCCAAACCATCTCGATTGGGTTCAGGTCTGGTGACTGTGGAGGTCAGGGCATCTGGCGTAGCACCCCATCACTCTCCTTGGTCAAATAGCCCTTACACAGCCTGGAGGTGTGTTTGGGGACATTGTCCTGTTGAAAAATACACCATGTTCCAAATTATTATGCAAATTATATTTTTCTCGGATTTTCCTAAATGGTCGGTGCAAATGAGTCAGTCTAATAAAAGTCATCACCCGTTAGAGTATACATCGAATTTTATTGAAGAAACCTCCCGATGATAACAGTATAATCTCAAAAATGAATAAAACCTCAAAATGCACTGTTCCAAATTATTAGGCACAGTAGAATTTCTAAACATTTGATGTTTTAAAAAACTGAAAATGCTCATTTGTTGAATTTGCAGCATTAGGAGGTCACATTCACTGAACAAAAAAAGTTATTTAAAGGGAACCTGTCACCCCCAAAATCGATGGTGAGGTAAGCTTACCGTCATCAGGGGCTTATCTACAGCATTCTGTAATGCTATAGATAAGCCGCCGATGTTACCTGAAAGAGGAGAAAAAGAGGTTTTTTAAATATGTTAAAAATAATAGAAAAACAAAAACCTGCTAAACTCACCCTCTGTACTCCGCCGAGCCGCTCGCGCCTGCCGCCATGTTCCGTTCCCAGCGATGCATTGCGAAATTACCCAGAAGATTTAGCGGTCTTGCGAGACCGCTAAGTCTTCTGGGTAATTTCGCAATGCATCCTGGGAACAGAACATGGCGGCAGCTGCGTGCCCATCGCCACAGCACCGTTGGATCCCAGGGGGTGAGTATGTAACTATTTTTTATTTTAATTATTTTTTTTTTCTAAATACTGCGTGGGCTACATGGCTGCTATATACTACGTGGGCAGTACTATATACTACATGGCTGCTATATACTTCGTGGGCAGTACTATATACTACATGGCTGCTATATACTACGTGGGCAGTACTATATACTACATGGCTGCTATATACTACGTGGACAGTACTATATACTACATGGCTGCTATATACTATGTGGGCAGTACTATATACTACATGGCTGCTATATACCACATGGACAGTACTATATACTACATGGCTGCTATATACTGCATGGGTAGTACTATACTATGTGGCCTGTGTTAGATACTGTGTGGGCTGCGTTATATACAACACATCGGTTATTCTAAAATGTGTATGTATGCATATAGCAGCCACATACTATATAGCACAGGCCACGTTCTATTTGTATGCTATATACTACATGGCTCCTATATACTACGTGGCCTGTGCTATATAGTATGTGGCTGCTATATACATACAAATTCTAGAATACCCGATGCATTAGAATCGGGCCACCATCTAGTAATGGCATAATGAGGAAGGTTTCTGCCAGGCAAGTTCATCGGATTAAGAGAGCAGCTGCTAAAAAGCCATTGGAAACCAGCAAACAGATATTTAAAGGGCCTCTGTCACCCCCTCCAGCCGTTAGAAACTAAAAGAGCCACCTTGTGCAGCAGTAATGCTGCATTCTGACAAGGTGGCTCTTTTAGTTATTGGTGCAGTCAAAGCAGAAATAAAGCGTTTTATAATTTCGCCAAAATACCTGTCTTTAGTCTTGGAGGCATGTCATAACCCCCCTGCTGCACACGCCACACTGCCGTCACTCAAGGCTTCTTCGGTGCCGGGCGCCGCCCCCTTCACCCTGTTTTCAAATCAAATCCGGCGCCTGCGCTGTTTTGTTCTGCCTGGGGCAGACGCAGTGAGCGCTGCCCATCTGACCTCAGATGCAGTCTCGAAGACTGTGCCTCTGCGGCCACCCAGCTTTTGAATCCCAGCCCTGCACTGTGCATAATGCATAACACACTGCATAGGCAGCATAACATAATGCATAACACAATGCATAGGCAGCATCAATAGTAAAAAGTTGGACACACCGGGTTAATAGCGGCGGTAACGGAGTGCGTTACCCGCGGCATAACGCGGTCCATTATGGCCGGCATTAACCCTATGTGAGCGGTGACTGGAGGGGAGTATGCGGGCGCCGGGCAGTGACTGTGGGGAGGAAGGAGTGGCCATTTTCTTCCGGACTGTGCCCGTCGCTGATTGGTCGTGGCTGTTTTGCCGCGACCAATCAGCGACTTGGATTCCATGACAGACAGAGGCCGCAACCAATGAATATCCATGACAGACAGAAGGACAGAAAGACGGAAGTGACCCTTAGACAATTATATAGTAGATCACCATGAACATGTCTGTGCTCAGATTCAGCCACAAATCTCTTAACAGTACGATGATCACGCCTAAGTTTTCGGGAAATATCTAATGTTTTCATCCCTTGACCAAGGCATTGCACTATTTGATGCTTTTCAGCAGCAGAGAGATCCTTTTTCTTTCCCATGTACTTGAAAACCGTGGCCTGCTTAATAATGTGGAACATCATTTTTAAGTAGTTTTCCTTTAATTAGAATCACCTGGAAAACTAATTATTACATGTGTTTAAGATTGATTTCAGTGATCTATTGAGCCCTGAGACACAATACCATCCATGAGTTTATTTGAAAAACAAAACAATTAAATCTTTATGACACTTAAATGCAATTTGCATAATAATTTGGAACACGGTGTAAATGATGGTCCAACTAAACGCAAACTGGATGGAATAGCATGCCGCTGCAAGATGCTGTGGTAGCCATGCTGGCTCAGTATGCCTTCAATTTTGAATAAATCCCCAACAGTGTCACCCGCAAAGCACCCCCACACCATCACACCACCTCCTCCATGCTTCACGGTGGGAACCAGGCATGTAGAATCTATCCGTTCACCTTTTCTGCATCATACAAAGACACGGTGGTTGGAACCAAAGATCTCAAATTTGGATTCATCAGAACAAAGCACAGATTTCCACTGGTCTAATGTCCATTCCTTGTGTTCTTTAAGGCCCCGTCACACTTAACGACGCTAAAGCGATCCCGACAACGATACGACCTGTCAGGGATCTTTGCTGCGTCGCTATGTGGTCGCTGGTGAGATGTCAAACTGTGAGATCTCCCCACCGACGCAGCAGCGATGCGGCGACCTGTAGCGACCTGTACAACGATGTCACATGTGTTGTGAATTCTGTGATCAAGCTCCCTCCTGTGGTCACGAGTGGTACTGCGGCTTCTGAGTTTCCTTCCTCAAGTGATGAGGTTAAGTCATTAGGTGCTGCTCTATTTAACTCCACCTAGTGCTTTGATCCTGGCCTCCAGTCAATGTTCTAGTATTGGTCTTGCTTCCTCCTGGATCGTTCCTGTGGCCTGTCTGCTCAGCATAAGCTAAGTTCTGCTTGTGTTCTTTTGTTGCTATATTTTCTGTCCAGCTTGCTTTTTTGGTTTTGCTTGCTTGCTGGAAGCTCTGAGACGCAGAGGGAGCACCTCCGTACCGTTAGTCGGTGCGGAGGGTCTTTTTGCCCCTCTGCGTGGTTGTTTGTAGGTTTTTGTGTTGACCGCAAAGCTATCTTTCCTATCCTCAGTCTATTTCGTAAGTCGGGCCTCACTTTGCTAAATCTATTTAATCTCTGTGTTTGTATTTTCATCTTAACTCACAGTCATTATATGTGGGGGCTGCCTTTTCAGTACTGGAGGCCCAAAGTACTATGCTTCTCAATAGAGGGAAAAAAGAAGTTCTGAGACCATTTTTTTTTTCTTTGCACTGTGTTTTGCCTTTTTTTTTCCCCTAGACATTTGGGTGGTTCAGGACACAGGTGTGGTGATGGACATTAAAGGTCTGTCTTCATGTGCGGATCTTCTCACTGCAAGAGTACAAAATATTTAAGACTTTGTGGCTCAGAATTCTATGTTAGAACCAAGAATTCCTATTCCTGATTTGTTTTCTGGAGATAGAGCTAAATTTCTGAGTTTCAAAAATAATTGCAAACTGTTTCTGGCGTTGAAACCTCGCTCCTCTGGTGACCCAGTTCAACAAGTTAAGATCATTATTTCTTTATTACGTGGCGACCCTCAAAACTGGGCATTTTCCCTTGCGCCAGGAGATCCTGCATTATGTAATATTGATGCGTTTTTTCTGGCGCTCGGATTACTGTACGATGAACCTTATTCAGTGGATCAGGCAGAGAAAAATTTGCTGGCTCTGTGTCAGGGTCAGGATGAGATAGAGATTTATTGTCAGAAGTTTAGAAAGTGGTCTGTGCTCACTCAATGGAATGAATGTGCTTTGGCAGCAATCTTCAGAAAGGGTCTCTCTGAAGCCCTTAAGGATGTCATGGTGGGATTTCCTATGCCTGCTGGTCTGTATAAGTCTATGTCTTTGGCCATTCAGATCAGTCGACGCTTGCGTGAGCTTAAATCTGTGCACCATTTGGCGGTATTATCTGAGCATAAACCTGAGCCTATGCAGTGCGATAGGACTTTGACCAGAGCTGAAAGGCAGGAACACAGACGTCAGAATGGGCTGTGTTTCTACTGTGGTGATTCCACTCATGCTATCTCCGATTGTCCTAAGCGCACTAAGCGGTTCGCTAAGTCTGCCACCATTGGTACGGTACAGTCGAAATTTCTTTTGTCCGTTACTTTGATCTGTTCTTTGTCTTCCTATTCTGTCATGGCATTTGTGGATTCAGGCGCTGCCCTGAATTTGATGGACTTGGAGTTTGCTAGGCGCTGTGGGTTTGTCTTGGAGCCCTTGCAGTGTCTTATTCCATTGAGAGGAATTGATGCTACGCCTTTGGCCAAGAATAAGCCTCAGTATTGGACCCAGCTGACCATGTGCATGGCTCCTGCGCACCAGGAGGATATTCGCTTTCTGGTGTTGCAAAATCTGCGTGATGTGGTCGTGTTGGGGTTGCCATGGCTACAAGTCCATAACCCAGTATTAGATTGGAAATCAATGTCTGTGTCCAGCTGGGGTTGTCAGGGGGTACATGGTGATGTTCCATTTCTGTCTATCTCATCATCCACCCCTTCTGAGGTCCCAGTGTTCTTGTCTGATTACCGGGATGTATTCGATGAGCCCAAGTCCAATGCCCTACCTCCGCATAGGGATTGTGATTGTGCTATCGAGTTGATTCCTGGTAGTAAGTTTCCTAAGGGTCGACTGTTTAATTTATCTGTACCTGAGCACGCCGCTATGCGGAGTTACGTAAAAGAATCCTTGGAGAAGGGTCATATTCGGCCGTCGTCATCGCCATTGGGAGCAGGGTTCTTTTTTGTGGCCAAGAAGGATGGTTCGCTGAGACCTTGTATTGATTACCGCCTTCTAAATAAAATCACGGTCAAATTTCAGTACCCCTTGCCGCTGCTATCTGATTTGTTTGCTCGGATTAAGGGGGCTAGTTGGTTCACCAAGATAGATCTTCGTGGTGCATATAATCTTGTGCGTATTAAACGGGGCGATGAATGGAAAACTGCATTTAATACGCCCGAGCGCCATTTTGAGTACCTAGTTATGCCATTCGGGCTTTCCAATGCTCCATCTGTGTTTCAGTCCTTTATGCATGACATCTTCTGAGAGTACCTGGATAAATTCCTGATTGTATACTTGGATGATATTTTGGTCTTCTCGGATGATTGGGAGTCTCATGTGAAGCAGGTCAGAATGGTGTTCCAGGTCCTGCATGCTAATTCTTTGTTTGTGAAGGGATCAAAGTGTCTCTTTGGTGTTCAGAAGGTTTCATTTTTGGGGTTCATTTTTTCCCCTTCTACCATCGAGATGGACCCTGTTAAGGTCCAGGCCATTTATGATTGGACTCAGCCGACATCTCTGAAGAGTCTGCAAAAGTTCCTTGGCTTTGCTCATTTTTATCGTCGCTTCATCTGTAATTTTTCTAGTATTGCTAAACCATTGACCGATTTGACCAAGAAGGGTGCTGATGTGGTCAATTGGTCTTCTGCTGCTGTGGAAGCTTTTCAAGAGTTAAAGCGTCGCTTTTCTTCTGCCCCTGTGTTGAGTTCAGTCGCTTCCGTTCCAGGTTGAGGTTGATGCTTCTGAAATTGGAGCGGGGGCTGTTTTGTCGCAAAGAGGTGCTGATTGCTCGGTGATGAAGCCATGCGCCTTCTTTTCCAGGAAGTTTTCGCCTGCTGAGCGAAATTATGATGATGGCAATCGAGAGTTGCTGGCCATGAAGTGGGCATTCGAGGAGTGGCGTCATTGGCTTGAAGGAGCTAAGCATCGCGTGGTGGTCTTGACTGATCACAAGAACTTGACTTATCTCGAGTCTGCCAAACGGTTGAATCCTAGACAGGCTTGTTGGTCGCTGTTTTTCTCCCGTTTTGACTTTGTGGTTTCGTACCTTCCGGGCTCTAGAAATGTGAAGGCGGATGCCCTGTCTAGGAGTTTTGTGCCCGACTCTCCGGGTTTGCCTGAGCTGGCGGGTATTCTCAAAGAGGGAGTAATTGTCTGCCATCTCCCCTGATTTGCGGCGGGTGCTTTAAAAATTTCAGGCTAATAAACCTGATCGTTGCCCAGCAGAGAAACTGTTTGTCCCTGATAGGTGGACCAGTAAAGTTATCTCTGAGGTTCATTGTTCGGTGTTGGCTGGTCATCCTGGAATCTTTGGTACCAGAGATTTGGTGGCTAGATCCTTTTGGTGGCCGTCTCTGTCGCGGGATGTGCGTTCTTTTGTGCAGTCCTGTGGGATTTGTGCTCGGGCTAAGCCCTGCTGTTCTCGTGCCAGTGGGTTGCTTTTGCCCTTGCCGATCCCGAAGAGGCCTTGGACACATATCTCTATGGATTTTATTTCGGATCTCCCCGTCTCTCAAAAAATGTCGGTCATTTGGGTAGTTTGTGATCGCTTCTCTAAGATGATCCATTTGGTACCCTTGTCTAAATTACCTTCCTCCTCTGATTTGGTGCCATTGTTCTTCCAGCATGTGGTTCGTTTACATGGCATTCCAGAGAACATCGTTTCTGACAGAGGTTCCCAGTTTGTTTCGAGGTTTTGGCGAGCCTTTTGTGCTAGGATGGGCATTGATTTGTCTTTTTCCTCGGCTTTCCATCCTCAGACAAATGGCCAGACTGAACGAACCAATCAGACCTTGGAAACATATCTGAGATGTTTTGTTTCTGCTGATCAGGATGATTGGGTGTCCTTTTTGCCGTTGGCTGAGTTCGCTCTTAATAATCGGGCCAGCTCGGCTACCTTGGTTTCACCGTTTTTCTGCAATTCTGGGTTCCATCCTCGTTTCTCTTCAGGGCAGGTTGAGTCTTCGGACTGTCCTGGTGTGGATACTGTGGTGGACAGGTTGCAGCGGATTTGGACTCATGTAGTGGACAATTTGACCTTGTCCCAGGAGAAGGCTCAACGTTTCGCTAATCGCAGACGCTGTGTGGGTCCCCGACTTCATGTTGGGGATTTGGTTTGGTTGTCATCTCGTTATATTCCTATGAAGGTTTCCTCTCCTAAGTTTAAGCCTCGTTTCATTGGTCCGTATAGGATTTCTGAGGTTCTTAATCCTGTGTCTTTTCGTTTGACCCTTCCAGATTCTTTTTCCATCCATAACGTATTCCATAGGTCATTGTTGCGGAGATACGTGGCGCCTGTGGTTCCATCTGTTAATCCTCCTGCCCCGGTTTTGGTGGAGGGGGAGTTGGAGTATATAGTGGAGAAGATTTTGGATTCTCGTGTTTCGAGACGGAAACTCCAGTATCTGGTTAAGTGGAAGGGTTATGGTCAGGAAGATTATTCCTGGGTCTTTGCCTCTGATGTCCATGCTGCCGATCTTGTTCGTGCCTTTCATATGGCTCATCCTGGTCGGCCTGGGGGCTCTGGTGAGGGTTCGGTGACCCCTCCTCAAGGGGAGGGTACTGTTGTGAATTCTGTGATCAAGCTCCCTCCTGTGGTCACGAGTGGTACTGCGGCTTCTGAGTTTCCTTCCTCAAGTGATGAGGTTAAGTCATTATGTGCTGCTCTATTTAACTCCACCTAGTGCTTTGATCCTGGCCTCCAGTCAATGTTCTAGTATTGGTCTTGCTTCCTCCTGGATCGTTCCTGTGGCCTGTCTGCTCAGCATAAGCTAAGTTCTACTTGTGTTCTTTTGTTGCTATATTTTCTGTCCAGCTTGCTTTTTTGGTTTTGCTTGTTTGCTGGAAGCTCTGAGACGCAGAGGGAGCACCTCCGTACCGTTAGTCGGTGCGGAGGGTCTTTTTGCCCCTCTGCGTGGTTGTTTGTAGGTTTTTGTGTTGACCGCAAAGCTATCTTTCCTATCCTCAGTCTATTCAGTAAGTCGGGCCTCACTTTGCTAAATCTATTTCATCTCTGTGTTTGTATTTTCATCTTAACTCACAGTCATTATATGTGGGGGCTGCCTTTTCCTTTGGGGAATTTCTCGGAGGCAAGGTAGGCTTATTTTTCCATCTTCAGGACTAGCTAGTTTCTCAGGCTGTGCCGAGTTGCATAGGGAGCGTTAGGCGCAATCCACGGCTACCTCTAGTGTGGTTTGATAGGTTTAGGGATTGCGGTCAGCAGAGTTTCCACGTCTCAGAGCTCGTCCTATGTTTTGTGGTTTTTGTCAGGTCACTTGTGTGCTCTGAACTTCAAGGTCCATTGTGGTTCTGAATTACCTATTCATAACACACATGGCAGCTATTTCATGACGATTAACAGACCTCAATGAGGGACGTCCTGTCATGAGGTCGTTGGTAAGGTGTCAAACACAGCGATGTGTGCTACCCAGCGGGACCTCAACGATCAAAAAAAGGTCCAGGCCATTCCGACATGACCAGCGATCTCACAGCAGGGGCCTGGTCGCTGCTACGTGTCACACATTGCGAGATCGCTACTGAGGTCGCTGTTGCGTCACAAAACTTGTGACTCAGCAGCGATCTCGCTAGCGATCTCGCTTTGTGTGACGGGGGCTTTAGCCCTAACAAGTCTCTTCTGCTTGTTGCCTGTCCTTAGCAGTGGTTTCCTAGCAGCTATTTTACCATGAAGGCCTGCTGCACAAAGTCTCCTCTCAGTGGCGTATATAGGGGGGGGGGAGGGGCAGCCGGGGCATGTGCCCCGGGCACAGCCGGCAGGGGGGCGCAGTCGGACCGCCTAATGTGGCGGTCCGCAGTGTCTCCCTGGCGGCTGCATTCTACAGCCCCCCACACTGGGAGTCAGCTGTTCTCTGTGCCGACTGTCAAGCTGACAGCCGGCACACAGAAGCTGCAGCGCGCCGGCTCCCAGTTTTCAATTGTACTGCATCTGAGTCGAGATGCGAGTACAATTGAAGCTCTGACTGCCGGGTCAGAGTGACGCCAGCAGCGTGATCAGGCCATGTGATCACGCTGCTGACGTCACTCGCCCGTGCTGCAGAGCAGAGGCAGAGCAGCAGAGACGCAGATCGGTGGTAAGTGCTCCAGTGGAGCTGAAGACACCGAAGGTGCAGGGGGGATTTAATGTGAGTGGGAATAGGGGGGATATATTGTGGGGGGGATTTAATGTGAGTGGAGATGGGGGGATTTATTGTGGGGGGGGAGATTTAATGTGAGTGGGGATGGTGGGATTTATTATTCCCATTCCCATGTAAGGGTGGGATATGGGATAATGAAGGGTTAATGTCACCTTGCTATTGTAAGGTGACATTAAGCCAGATTAATAATGGAGAGGCGTCAATTATGACACCAATCCATTATTAATCCAATAGTATGAAATGGTTAAAAAAACACACACATTATTACAAAGTATTTTAGTGAAATAAATACACAAGTTGTTGTAATATTTTATTACACTGGTAATCCACCTGAAGACCCTTGTTACCTGGAACAAATGGAAAAAAAACAAGCAACAATATTCCATACCTTCCGATGATCAGTCTCGTCCCACGCTGTAAATCCATCTGAAAGGGTTAACTAATTTTACAAGCAGAAGCCCGCTAATGTAGCCCCCCCTGCCTGTAACAACCCGGCAAATGAATGGAATGTAGGTGAATGACCTGTAGTTACCTGGAGTTGCGGTGATGCGCCCTCTGCTGGATGTCCTCATATGAAATCGAGCCTGGGAAAATATTCTGAAAAGTTCCCAGGCTCGAGTTCAGAATTGAGATGGGACGCCATGTTGCGTTTGGAGAGCCATTGATGTGCCTATACATTGAAACCCCCCACAAGTGACACCATTTTGGAAAGTAGACCCCCTAAGGAACTTATCTAGATGTGTGGTGAGCACTTTGACCCACCAAGGGCTTCACAGAAGTTTATAATGCAGAGCCGTAATAATAAAACAAAAATTTCCACAAAAATTATTTTTTAGCCACAGCTTTGTATTTTTCCAAGGGTAACAGGAGAAATTGGACCCTAAATATTGTTGTCCAATTTGTCCTGAGTACGCTGATACCCGATATGTGGGGGGGAACCACCGTTTGAGCGCATGGCAGAGCTCGGAAGGGAAGGAGCATCATTTGGAATGCAGACTTAGATGGAATGGTCTGCAGGCGTCACATTGCGTTTGCAGAGCCCCTAATGTACATTAACAGTAGAAACCCCCACACAAGTGACCCCATATTGGAAACTAGACCGCCCAAGGAACTTATCTAGATGTGTTGTGAGAACTTTGAACCCCCAAGTGTTTCACTACAGTTTATAACGCAGAGCCGTGAAAATAAAAAATCTTTTTTTCCCCACAAAAATTATTTTTTAGCCCCCAGTTTTGTATTTTCCCAAGGGTAACAGGAGAAATTGGACCCCAAAAGTTGTTGTCCAATTTGTCCTGAGTACGCTGATACTCCATATGTTGGGGTAAACCCCTGTTTGGGCACACGGGAGAGCTCGGAAGGGAAGGAGCACTGTTTTACTTTTTCAACGCAGAATTGGCTGGAATTGAGATTGGAAGCCATGTCGCGTTTGGAGAGCCCCTGATGTGCCTAAACAGTGGAAACCCCCCAATTATAACTGAAACCCTACTCCAAACACACCCCTAACCCTAATCCCAACGGTAACCCTAACCACACCTCTAACCCAGACACACCCCTAACCCTAATCCCAACCCTATTCCCAACAGTAAATGTAATCCAAACCCTAACCCTAACTTTAGCCCCAACCCTAACTGTAGCCTTAACCCTAGCTCCAACTCTAACCCCAACCCTAGCCCTAACTGTAACCCTAGCCCTAACCCTAATGGGAAAATGGAAATAAATACATTTCTTAAATTTTTTAATTTTTCCCTAACTAAGGGGGTGATGAAGGGGGGTTTGATTTACTTTTATAGCGTTTTTTTTTTAGCGGATTTTTATG
Source organism: Ranitomeya imitator (assembly GCF_032444005.1). NCBI lineage: Eukaryota > Metazoa > Chordata > Amphibia > Anura > Dendrobatidae > Ranitomeya > Ranitomeya imitator. Next base: position 751,021,498 of record NC_091282.1, on the reverse strand, counting down.
ATTTGCAGCCGTCACACACTGAAAGACGCTTTTTATTGCAAAAAATATTTTTTGCGTTCCCATATTTTGAGAGCTATAATTTTTCCATATTTGAGTCCACAGAGTCATGTGAGGTCTTGTTTTTTTGCAGCACGAGTTGACGTATTTATTGGTAACATTTTCGGGCACGTGACATTTTTTGATCGCTTTTTATTCCGATTTTTGTGAGGCAGAATGACCAAAAACCAGCTATTCATGAATTTCTTTTGGGTGAGGCGTTTATACCGTTCCGCGTTTGGTAAAATTGATAAAGCAGTTTTATTCTTCGGGTCAGTACGATTACAGCGATAACTCATTTATATAATTTTTTTATGTTTCGGCGCTTTTATTTTTGCATCGCTTTATTCTGAGGACTATAACTTTTTTATTTTTTTGCTGATGATGCTGTATGGTGGCTCGTTTTTTGCAGGACAAGATGACGTTTTCGGCGGTACCATTGTTATTTATATCAGTCTTTTTGATCGCGTGTTATTCCACTTTTTGTTCGGCGGTATGATAATAAAGCGTTTTTTGCCTCGTTTTTTTTTTGTTTACTGAAGGGGTTAACTAGTGGAACAGTTTTATAGTTCGGGTCGTTACGGACGCGGTGATACTAAATATGTGTACTTTTATTGTTTTGGTTTTTTTTTACTTAGATAAAGAAATGTATTTATGGGAATAATATTTTTTTTTTTTTATTTAGGAATTTTTTTTTTTTTCACATGTGGAAATTTTTTTTTTTACTTTGTCCCTGGGGGGGACATCTCAGATCGCTGATCTGACAGTTTGCACAGCACTCTGTCAGATCAGCGATCTAACTTACAGCACTGCAGGCTTACCAAGCGCCTGCTCTGAGCAGGCACTTGGTAAGCCACCTCCGTCCCTGCAGGACCCGGATGCCGCGGCCATTTTGGATCCAGGCCTGCTGCAGGGAGGAGAGGTAATAGACCCTCGCAGCAACGCGATCACATCGCGTTGCTGCGGGGGTCTCAGGGAAGCCCGCAGGGAGCCCCCTCCCTGCATGATGCTTCCCTGCACCGCCGGCACACCGCGATCATGTTTGATCGTGGTGTGCCGGGGGTTAATGTGCCGGGGGCGCTCCGTGACCGCTCCTGGCACATAGTGCCGGATGTCAGCTGCGATAGGCAGCTGACACCCGGCCGCGCTCCCCCCTGTGGCCGATCGCGCTGGACGTACTATTCCGTCCTTGGGAAGTAAGGCCCACCCCACATGGACGGAATAGTACGTCCAATGGCAGAAAGAAGTTAATATCTGCCCTCAGTCACTGGCTTTACCACTCTGGCGGAGAAAATTGCGCGGGAGCCCACGCCAATTTTTTCCCCGATTTCACCCTTTAATTTAATAGCTAGAGCGCCCAAATTTTGCACATACACACTACTAACATTAGTAGTGTGGAATATGCAAAAAAAAAGGGGGATATGAGATGGTTTACTGTATGCAAACCATGTCTCATATCATGTCGGGTTTGAGAAGGAGATAGGAAAAGCCGGCAATTGAATTACCGGCTTTTAAGCTATCTCGCGCTGGATGAAATAATAATATATATATATATATATATATATATATATACCCCTATACTATGTGTAGACATTTATCTTAGCTATTCTATTCTAACCTGTCAGTGTGATTTTACTGTACACCGCACTGAATTGCCGGCTTTTCTATAGAACACCGCTGCGTATTTCTCACAAGTCACACTGTTGGTCCGTGTGTAATCCGTATTTTTCTCACCCCCATAGACTTTCATTGGTGTATTTTTTGTGCAATACGGTGACAAACGCAGCATGCTGCGATTTTCTACAGCCGTAGAAGACCGTATAATACGGATCAGTAAAATATGGCAGATAGGAGCTGGGCCATAGAGAATCATTGTACCGTATGCAATCCGTATTTTCTGCACCTCTCATACGTCCGTAAAACTCACTAGGGTGAGGCCGGCCTAAGGGCGTCATGTGGAGATTTTCTGCAAAAGAGCGGAGAAGATGGAAGTCTTGAGAGTCGGCTGTGGATGAGAAAACTCATCATGGGGTCTGGACAAGATGAAGAAAAGGAGGACGGCTCGAGAGACGACGCCATCTATAAGGTATCTGGATATAAATGTTATTTGTGATACTAACTAACTCATGTTTTTATTTATGTTAGAAGCATTAAAGGGGATGTCCAGGTTTGTAATGAGTCCGCAGTCATTCTATGTGATTGCAGACTTCTAAGTTCTCACAGTGCGCACTGCAGGCTGTCAGGATTCTCTGGTGCTGGTGATTTACATTCATGCGGTTACGTGCCGACTAGACATGTGTGGCCTCGCTCAATTAAAATGAACTCAGCGAGGTCAGGCACGTCTAGTCGGAATATGGCCAGAAGTATACAAATCACATACTTGTGCTGACATGACTGTCCACCAGCCAGGGAGAACCCTAAAAGTGTGCAGTGCATTAGTTGTGAGAATTCAGTAGCCTGCGATGTCAGGACTCAGCTCTGCAGGCTCCAGTAGTCGTCACATGGACCCTTCACTCATATGCGATTTTCATACTTGTGGTCCTGTGACAATGAGCTTCTCTTCCCGCTTCTCTCAGTTTTTCATTGAACATTGAGAGCATTAGGGAGAGGAGCTCGTCAGTACATGACTAAGTGTGTAAATCGCATATGTCCTGGGGGGGGGGGGGGGTGTTATGAACTGGTGATTCAGAAACACAATGGACCTGGTGATTAAGAGCACACAAAGTGACCTGATAGTTACTAATAACATAGGACGAGCTCTGAGACGTGGGAACTCTGCTGACCGCAATCCCTAATCCTATCACACCACACTAGAGGTAGCCGTGGAGCGCTCCTGACCAGACCTAGGTGCCTCGGGCACAGCCTGAGAAACTAGCTAGCCCTGAAGATAGAAAAATAAGCCTACCTTGCCTCCGAGAAATTCCCCAAAGGAAAAGGCAGCCCCCCACATATAATGACTGTGAGCAAAGATGAAAATACAAACACAGAGATGAAATAGATTTTAGCAAAGTGAGGCCCGACTTACTGAATAGACCGAGGATAGGAAAGATAGCTTTGCGGTCAGCACAAAAACCTACAAACAACCACGCAGAGGGCGCAAAAAGACCCTCCGCACCGACTAACGGTACGGAGGTGCTCCCTCTGCGTCCCAGAGCTTCCAGCAAGCAAGACAAACCAATATAGCAAGCTTAATTAACAAAAAAAGTGCTGAGTGCTGAACAATTGGACTATCAATCCTAAGCCTAATAAAAGTGCTATGTGCAACAAATGCTTCAAGGGGTACTAATATGTACCAACACACATGAATCCAGAGCCGGAATAAATAAGTGCTAAGTGCTATATGTAAGGTCAGCAAACATAAAATACACCAGTGCAGTGTTAGCTATAGGAAGAAACATGTGCACCTACGAGTGCAGATATGCACCTAGATACCAAGTGTGCACTTTTTTTGTTAATTAACAAGCACCTTTAGGAACATATGGAGTTATATATACTGGTTTGGCACATAGCACCTTGTATATAGGTGCTAGTTACATATATATATATATTTTCACCATCATTTTTATACCATTGATGCATTTGTATTATATTCACCCAAATTTTTTTTTATTTTTTATGTTTATTGAGGAAACTATGAAATATAGATTTTTTTATGTATTTACCTTAGTGGGGACCTAGAGATATCATATTGGGTATGCTGTTATTTTAACATTCTTATATTGTCCTGTGGTATGTACTAAATTGTGTTTTTATATTGTTGTTGCTATCTTAAATTGTGTAATAAAAGCAGATATATTTTTAATATGATTCCTTGTGTGGTGTTGGTCTCTGGGGAGTCTGTAATCTAGGTGTGTGGGATTGTGTATACTACGTGATGGGCAATATACTACGTGGCTGGGCAATATACGTGGCTGGGCAATATACTACATGGACATGCATATTCTAGAATACCCGATGCGTGAGAATCGGGCCACCATCTAGTGTATATATATACAGTTAGGTCCATATATATTTGGACAGAGACAACATTTTTCTAATTTTGGTTATAGACATTACCACAATGAATTTTAAACAAAACAATTCAGATGCAGTTGAAGTTCAGACTTTCAGCTTTCATTTGAGGGTATTCACATTAAAATTGGATGAAGGGTTTAGGAGTTTCAGCTCCTTAACATGTGCCACCCTGTTTTTAAAGGGACCAAAAGTAGTTGGACAATTGACTCCAAGGCTATTTCATGGACAGGTGTGGGCAATCCATTCGTTATGTCATTCTCAATAAAGCAGATAAAAGGCCTGGAGTTGATTTGAGGTGTGGTGCTTGCATTTGGAAGGTTTTGCTGTGAAGTAAACATGCGGTCAAAGGAGCTCTCCATGCAGGTGAAACAAGCCATCCTTAAGCTGCGAAAACAGAAAAAACCCATCAGAGAAATTGCTAAAATATTAGGAGTGGCAAAATCTACAGTTTGGTACATCCTGAGAAAGAAAGAAAGCACTGGTGAACTCATCAATGCAAAAAGACCTGGGCGCCCACGGAAGACAACAGTGGTGGATGATCGCAGAATAATCTCCATGGTGAGGAGAAACCCCTTCACAACAGCCAACCAAGTGACCAACACTTTCCAGGGTGTAGGCGTATCAATATCCAAATCTACCATAAAGAGAAGACTGCATGAAAGTAAATACAGAGGGTTCACTGCACGGTGCAAGCCACTCATAAGCCTCAAGAATAAAAAGGCTAGACTGGACTTTGCTAAAAACATCTAATAAAGCCAGCACACTTCTGGAAGAACATTCTTTGGACAGATGAAACCAAGATCAACCTCTACCAGAATGATGGAAAGAGAAAAGTATGGCGAAGGCGAGGTACAGCTCATGATCCAAAGCATACCACATCATCTGTAAAACACGGCGGAGGCAGTGTGATGGCTTGGGCATGCATGGCTGCCAGTGGCACTGGGTCACTAGTGTTTATTGATGATGTGACACAGGACAGAAGCAGCCGAATTAATTCTGAGGTATTCAGAGCCATACTGTATGCTCAGATCCAGCCAAATGCAGCCAAACTGATTGGTCGTCATTTCATACTACAGATGGACAATGACCCAAAACATAAAGTCAAAGCAACCCAGGAGATTATTAAAGCAAAGAAGTGGAATATTCTTGAATGGCCAAGTCAGTCACCTGATCTCAACCCAATTGAGCATGTATTTCACTTGTTAAAGACTAAACTTAAGACAGAAAGGCCCACAAACAAACAGCAACTGAAAACCACCACAGTGAAGACCTGGCAGAGCATCAAAAAGGAGGAAACGCAGCATCTGGTGATGTCCATGAGTTCAAGACTTCAGGCAGTCATTTCCAAGAAAGAGTTTTCAACCAAGTACTATAATGAACATTTTATTTAAAATTATTGAATCTGGCCAATTACTTTTGGTCCCTTTAAAAACAGGGTGGCACATGTTAAGGAGCTGAAACTCCTAAACCCTTCATCCAATTTTAATGTGGATACCCTCAAATGAAAGCTGAAAGTCTGAACTTCAACTGCACCTGAATTGTTTTGTTTAAAATTAATTGTGGTAATGTCTATAACCAAAATTAGAAAATTGTTGTCTCTGTCCAAATATATATGGACCTAACTGTGTATATATATATATATATATATATATATATATATATATATATATATATATATATATACACATATATATATATATATATATATATATATATATATATATATACACACTATATAGGCCACGTAGTATATAGGAGCCATGTAGTATATAGCAGACAAATAATACGTGGCCTATGCTATATACTATGTGGCCGCTATATACATACATATTGTAGAATACCCGATGCATTAATACAGGCCACGCAATATATAACAGTGGCCACGCAGTATATAAGACAGCCACATACTATATAACACAGCCCACGCAGTATATAGCAGCCACGCAGTATATAACACAGGTGACATAGTATATAACGCAGGCTGCGCAGTATATAACACTGGCCACGTAATATATAGCACAGCCCACGCAGTATATAGCAGCCATGTAGTATATAACACTGCCCACGCAGTATATAACAGCCACGTAGTATATAACACTGCCCACGCAGTATATAACAGTGGCCACGTAATATATTGCACAGCCCACGGAGTATATAACACTGCCCATGTAGTATATAGCAGCCACGCGGTATCTAACACGGCCCACGTAGTATATAGCAGTGTGGGCACCATATCCCTGTTAAAAAAATAATTAAAATAAAAATAATTATATACTCACCCCTGGGATCCAGCGAAGCTCCGGCTATACGCGCGCGGCTGCCGCCACCTTCCGTTCCCAGGATGCATTGCAAAATTACCCAGATGACTTAGCGGTCTCGCGAGACCGCTAAGTCTTCTGGGTAATTTCGCAATGCATCGCTGGGAACGGAAGATGGCGGCAGGCGCGAGCGGTTCGGTGGACTACAGAGGGTGAGAATAGCAGGTTTGTTGTTTTATTATTTTTAACATTACATTTTTTTACTATTGATGCCGCATAGGCAGCATCAATAGTAAAAAGTTGGGGACACACAGGGTTAATAGCAGCGGTTACGGAGTGAGTTACCCGCGGCATAACGCAGTCTGTTACCGCCGGCATTATCCCTGTGTGAGCGGTGACTGGAGGGGAGTATGCGGGCGCCGGGCACTGACTGCGGGGAGTAAGGAGCGACTGTGCCCGTCGCTGATTGGTCGCGGCAAAACAGCCACGACCAATCAGCGACTTGGATTTCCATGACAGACAGAGGCCGCGACCAATGAACATCCGTGACAGACAGACAGACGGAAGTGACCCTTAGACAATGATCTATATATATATATATATATATATATATATATATATATATATATATATATATATATATATATATATATATATATTTGTCTGTGTAGAAGAATATTTTCTTTGAAAACGATGTGTAAGTTATGTAGAGAATTGCTCTATATATTAGCTCATGTTAAAATCGCATTGCAATCTGATATCAATCGCATTGCAAATCAGATGCTAGGTGTGAAAAATCTGATTGTACTCGCATGACACTTGCATTACACTCGTCCGGCTTTGCAGAAGAAACAAAATCGGACCGCTTTTAAAATAGCAAGTGTGACTCCAGGCATTGCACAAAGATAGAGTCAACTTCTCCCCTTTTATCTGGTTTCAGGTGTGATTTTCATTGTGCCTACACCTGTTACATGCCACAGGTGAGTGTGAAACAAAGTTGTTTATCCACAATATTTGAAAGGTGCCAACAATTTTGACAGGCCCATTTTTGGGGTTTTCTGTGAAATGATGTCCTATTTGACTTTTTTTATGTGTTTGTTCCAAAAGACAAGGGAAATACACATGTGTATAACAAAATGTGTAATTGAAATAATATTCTGAAAGAAATACTTCATTTTCTGGAGCAATTTTAACAGTTCCATTAGTTTTGGCTGTGAGTGTATATCAGTCATGGACAACCCCTTTACAATCTAGGGGGACAATTTATCAAGCAGTTTACAACCGTTTTCTGACATACAATTTAATTGTTGCAATTTTTTTGCACAAAAATTTAGACTTTTTTTTTTCTATTTCTGATGTGTTGAGCACAATCTTTTTGAATAGTGGTCCAAGCCCAACATGAAGGGGGCATAGCTCAGTGAGTCTGACAAATGTCCTCCTAATTTCCACCACAAAAGTTACACAGATTATGGGAGATAGATTAGGACACGGATGTATGCCTGTCCCTAGCCGACATGCATGTCCTCGCTGGCGCATTGTTTCAGAAGGATGCATCAAATTCATTAAAGGGTGCATCTTACGCCATCACACACTTCATCAAGGCCACAGGAGTTCAAAATGCCAGACTTGACACATCAGGGCCTATGTGAATTTCAGAAACACAGGAGTGGGCATGGAGGCATTTTTGGTGAATGACCTCTACTTTATGCTGTAACCTTCTGCATCTGAAGCCTATAAAATAGCCCAAATTCTCCTCTGGTTGTGACTAGGATTAAATGTAGACCATGAAGCCTGCATCGTTATCACTAAGCTGCTACTTCTGTAATCTTAATTAAACAGGACTTTTCCAGAAGCTTTGATTAATGCAGAAATTAATACGCTTGGCGAATCCTTATAGCAGCCGCATACTTCCTGGAGATGGCGACAGGATATGGGATATGAAGTTTCAGCATAAAAAAAAAAAATCGGATTATTTCTGCAGGGCTTTCCAATATTCTCACTTAAAGGGATAGTCACTGCATCCTAGAAAGTTTTCATATAGTATCTGTGTTAACCCACTGTGGCTTTTCAGATCTCTTCTTGCAGTAATTGAATGAAACATCCAGGTACTAGGGTGGAAGTAGAGGAATTTGGAGAAGGCACAGAAGAAAGGTTTGGCACCCTTGTTGCAGGGACAGGACCCCCAACTACTATATAATGGGGATTCTGCTTGTGGTGCACAGGGGCCCTCTTAGAGACTTGCCCATAGGATGAGCAGCATGATTGTGTCTATTGTAGTGCAGCGGGTTTGGTGCATTGCGACAGACAGGCAGTGACCCAGGAAAGTTCAAAACAAACGTGTTTTAACCCCTTTCTGACATCAGACGTAATATTCCATTCATGTGAACCGGGCCAATTTGACAACGGACAGAACATTACATCTGAGCAATCGGGGGGGTGCACGTGCAATCGCTGCCGGGTGTCAGCTGATTCTCACAACTGACACCCGGCACTTTAACCCCCAAAATACTGCGATCCAACAAGATTGCAGCATTCCGGGAGCTGGCACAGGGCTGACAGCCCCTCGGCCTTTGGACCGGAGATTGCTGCCATGGTGACTCGATGTCACCATGACGGCATGCAAGTCACCAGACCTAGCAAACTTGCCAATCATGCGAAGTGCACAATCACCAAGTCTCCTTGTCAGTGAAGCGCTGACAGCTTCTATAGCATGCAGATGCTGCTTCATCTGCATGCTATTTTGAAGGGATTAGCCAGCAAAAAATAATTGTCCCATAGAGGGACAAAGTAAAAATTTCGAAAAAAAAATGTTTTAAATAATTGCAAAAATATATTTTAAAAAAATAATAGAATATATATAGATTTTATCACTAAATAAATATTTGAATGAAAAAAAAATCTTAACAAAATTACACATATTTGGTATCGCCGCGTCCGCAACGACCCAACCTATAAGGCTATGTGCACACATTGCGGATTTCCTGCGGATCCGCAGCGTTTTTTGCGGTGCATTAGCATTAGCAGAGCTCCTTGCTGCAAAATATTTTAACCCCTTCAGATGGATTTACATCGTTGGACGTTACAGATCTGCGGAAGGTATGGATATTGTTGGTTTATTTTTATTTTTTTGTTACAGATCGAGGGTCTTCAGTGATTGGATTGAGCGTAGAATAAAATATTACAACAACCTTTGTTTTTATTTCATTAAAATAATTTTTAATAATGTGGTTGTATTTTTTTTAACCCTTTACTAGTATTGGATTAATAATGGATAGGTGTCATAATTGACGCCTCTCCATTATTAATTTGGCTTAATGTCACCTTACAATAGCAAGGTGACATTAACCCTTCATTACCCCATATCCCACCGCTACACGGGAATGGGAAGAGAGTGGCCAAGTGCCAGAATAGGCGCATCTTCCAGATGTGCATTTTCTGGGGTGGCTGGGGGCAGGTGTTTTTAGCCGGGGGGGGGGGGGGGGGCAATAACCATGGACCCTCTCCAGGCTATTAATATCTGCCCTCAGTCACTGGCTTTACTACTCTGGTGGAGAAAATTGCGCGGGAGCCCACGCCATTTTTTCCCGCCATTTAACCCTTTAATTTAATAGCTAGAACGGCCAAATTTTGCATATACACACTACTAACATTAGTAGTGTGGAATATGCAAAAAAAAAAAGGTGATATGACATGGTTTACTGTATGTAAACCATGTCTCATATCATGTCGGGTTTAGGAAGGAGATGGCAAAAGCCGGCAATTGAATTACCGGCTTTAAAGCTAGCTAGCGCTGTATGAAATAATAATATATATACATATATGTGTCTCACTGACATATATATATATATATATATATATATATATATATATATATATATATATATAATAGATACTAGATTGTGGCCCCATTCTAACGCATCGGGTATTCTAGAATATGCATGTCCCCGTAGTATATGGACAATGATGATTCCAGAATTCGCGGCAGACTGTGCCCGTCGCTGATTGGTCGAGGCAACCTTTATGACATCATCGTCGCCGTGGCAACCATTATGACATCTACGTCAATACTGTGCCCGTCGCTGAATCAGAAACGCGGGATTTCTACGGCCTTTATGACATCATCATCGATGTGCTCGTTGCTGATTGGTCGAGGCCTGGCAGCCTCGACCAATCAGAGACGCGGGATTTCCTGGACAGACAGACAGACAGACAGAAAGACAGACAGACAGACGGAAAAACCCTTAGACAATTATATATATACTAGATTGTGGCCCGATTCTAACGCATCGGGTATTCTAGAATATGCATGTCCCCGTAGTATATGGACAATGATGATTCCAGAATTTGCGGCAGACTGTGCCCGTCGCTGATTGGTCGAGGCCTGGCGGCCTCGACCAATCAGACGCGGGATGTCTACGTCCTTTATGACATCATCGTCGCTGTGCCCATCGATGATTGGTCGAGGCCTAGCGGCCTCGACCAATCAGAGACGCGGGTTTCTACGTTGATACTGTGCCCATCGCTGATTGGTCGAGGCCTGGCGGCCTCGATCAATCAGAGATGCGGGATTTCCAGGACAGACAGACGGAAAAACCCTTAGACAATTATATATATAGATGGGAACCCCCTGACGACTCTCAGGAAAGGTAATAATATATACTGAGATCTGTGGTGACAGGTATATACCATGTGAACCTGTAGCCACCTCCCCTTTTTAGACCATGTGACCTTGTAGCCACCTCCCCTTTATAGACCATGTGACCTTGTAGCCGTCTCCCCTTTTTAGAGCATGTGACCTTGTAGCCGCCTCCCTTTTATAGACCACGTGACCTTGTAACCACCTCCCCTTTATAGACCATGTGTCCCTGTAGCCGCCTCCCTTTAATAGACTATGTGACCTTGTAGCCGCCTCCCCTTTATAGACCATGTGTCCCTGTAACCGCCTCCCCTTTATAGAGCATGTGACCTTGTAGCCGCCTCCCCTTTATAGACCATGTGACCTTGTAGCGGCCTCCCCTTTATAGACCATGTGTCCCTGTAGCCGCCTCCCTTTAATAGACTATGTGACCTTGTAGCCGCCTCCCCTTTATAGACCATGTGTCCCTGTAACCGCCTCCCTATAGACCATGTGTCCCTGTAGCCGCCTCCCTTTAATAGACTGTGACCTTGTAGCCACCTCCCCTTTATAGACCATGTGTCCCTGTAACCGCCTCCCCTTTATAGAGCAGGTGTCCCTGTAGCCGCCTCCCTTTTATAGACCATGTGACCTTGTAGCCACCTCCCCTTTATAGACCACTAGATTGTGGCCCGATTCTAACGCATCGGGTATTCTAGAATATGCATGTCCCCGTAGTATATGGACAATGATTCCAGAATTCGCGGCAGACTGTGCCCGTCGCTGATTGGTCGAGGCAACCTTTATGACATCATCGTCGCCATGGCAACCATTATGACATCATCGTCGCTGTGCCTGTTGCTGATTGGTCGAGGCCTGGCGGCCTCGACCAATCAGAGACACGGGATGTCTACGTCCTTTATGACATCATCGTCGCTGTGCCCGTTGCTGATTGGTTGAGGCCTGGCGGCCTCGACCAATCAGAGACGCGGGATTTCTACGTCGATGCTGTGCCGGTCTCTGATTGGTCGAGGCCTGGCGGCCTCGACCAATTAGAGAGCCGGGATTTCCAGGACAGACAGACAGACAGACAGACGGAAAAACCCTTAGACAATTATATATATATATATATATATATATATATATATATATATATATATATATATATATATACCTATTCTATGTGTAGACATTTATTCTACCTATTCTACTGTAAGCTGTCAGTGTGATTTTACTGTACACTGCACTGAATTGCCGGCTTTTCTCTCTAACACCGCTGCGTATTTCTCGCAAGTCACACTGCTGGTCCGTGTGTAATCCGTAATTTTCTGGCTTCCATAGACTTTCATTGGTGTTTTTTTTGCGCAATACGGTGACAAACGCAGCATGCTGCGATTTTCTACGGCCGTAGAAAGCCGTATAATACTGATCAGTAAAATACGGCAGGTAGGAGCAGGGGCATAGAGAATAATTGGGACGTTTGTTAGGCGTGTTTTACGGACGTATTTTCTGCACTCATACGTCCGTAAAACTCGCTAGTGTGACTCCAGCCTTACATATAAGGGACTTCGGTGAGATACCCACTAGCACCGTGAGCGCTCACTGTGCTAGCATGGATCTCACCGGATCTCATCACAGCCCAGCCCAACTGAGAATGGAGCTCCGTGACTGGAGGTTACCTCTATAACGTCACCCCCGGTCACTAACGCTGCATTCCCAGCAGCTCATTCACCAGTGGTTTTCAGCTGGGACGGTCGCATCTTGGCACCGTCCAGGTTGAAAACTAATTAACCCCAGACATGGATTACTGCATGGGACACAATGACGGACAGGTATGGTATATTGTTTTATTATTTTACTTTTATTACATGAGATTGAGGGCTTTGGTGGAATTAGGCGAGGTTGTAAGTATGGTTTAATTAAGATTATTAAAGGAGTCTGTCATTTTTTTTTTTTTTTCAAATAAAGGACTTTATTCTGGCTGTGTCTTTATTTACCATACAACTATAGGATTAGCTATGGATAGATGTCTTATAGACCATGGGTGTCAAACTGCATTCCTCGACGGCCGCAAACCATGCGTGTTTTCAAGATTTCCTTAGCATTGCACAAGGTGCTGCAATCATTATGTGTGTAGGTGATTAAATTATCACCTGTGCAGTACAAGGAAATCCTGTAAACATGACCTGTTTGCAGCCCTCGAGGAATGCAGTTTGACACCCTTGTTATAGACGCTTCTCCATTACTAAGCCGTGGGCTTGATGTCACCAGTGACATCAACCCCACTTTCCACCGCTACAGGGCAAGTGGGAAGAGCCGGGCAAAGCGCAAGAATGTGCCTTTTCTGGGCAGCTGCGGGCTGCTATTTTTAGGCTGGGCAGGTCAATATCCATGGCCCTTTACCAGCCTGAGAATACCAGCCTCCAGCTGTGAGCTTTATCAAGGCTGGTTGTCAAAAATGGGGAGAGACCCCACGCCATTTTTTTAAAAATTATTTATTTAAATAATTTAAAAATATGGCATGGGGACCCCTCTATCCTTCATATCCAATCTTGCTGACGCTGACAGCTGAGGGTTGCAGCCCCCAGCTGTGAGTTTTGTCTGGCTGGTTAACAAAAATAGGGGGGAACCCACGCCTTTTTTCAATTACTGTATTTATTTACAGCGCAGGAGCAGCAGATGAATACTCCCATCCACCGCTCCTGCTGTCGCTGTTATTAGCAGCAGCAGGGGTAGGCTGATGGGAGTAGTAGTCCCATCAGCCGCCGCCTGCTGTCTCTTTTATTACTTAAATGTAACTAATCATTCTACCCTGCTTGCGCCGATTGCTGGCAGAGCAGGGGAGAATGATGAGAGCGATAGTGTTCTGCACCTACACCAACTACATTAGCGAATCCATTCTATGCATAATCTTTTTCCCCGCTGGGATAATTGCATTATACTACATATCAGTTCAAGCGAGATATGATTAAGAACCCGGAGGGTTCGAAACGTCATATTGATAAACGCTTTCTATTGCATATGCTTGCATTTTGTTTCTGATGTGTATGTACACAATAAATTGTTATATAATTTTTTGCAACATATTCCATCCGTGAGTGCGGTGTATTTTCCTACTACCTTACTTTTTAACAGGTCAGTTAAGGTTGCCTCTCTCCCAGCAAAATTGGGTATATCCTAAGTACCGGCTTCTGTGAGTCTCACCGCACATTTTCTCAGGTTTTCTGTTAACCCCGCGATTCTGAGAGAATCCAGCACTGCTTGTACCTGGGACAGGTGGGTATTCCAGTTGGTACTAAAGATGACAATGTCATCTAAATATGCAGACGCGTACTTCGGATGAGGCTCTAATACTAAGTCCATCAGCCTCTGGAATGTTGTCGGAGCCCCACATAATCCGAAAGGCAAGACGACTGTTACACCACGCTATACTTACCTGTCCGGCCGGCGCGCTCCCGATGCTCCTCCTCGCTCCTCTCTCTCTCTGGATTTCCTGGCGTTCGTCCCTTCGGCGGCCCGCGCATGCGCAGACGCGCTCCTCTCACCGCCGGGACTTCTGGGAGGTCGTTAAGTAAATAAGGCAGCACACTGCAGCGCTAAAACATGCAAACTTGAAAACACGAAATTTGAACTGCATAACTGCACTAGAAATATGAAAAATGAGAGCTTTTAGCGCATAAAAATGGCCAATTTTATGTGTACCTGGTAGCCCCTTTACGGTATCTCTCTTATACCAGGTCCTACGCTTGCCTTACCTCGCTGAGAATAAACGTCTCCATCTGAATGGGTACATGTGAAACCTCTTCTTAGACTAAAATTCTCTCTCTATGTGGAGGGGTATTGGACCTGCTGTAATTAAAACACCTGAAGCTAGGAGGCGGAGTGCACGATCAGAAGGCTAGAGAATACATTTCAAAAACCTGACCTGCACATCCAAACATAGACTCAGTGTGAACAGGTGCTGAACCTAGAGTCGCCAACTCGTATATAGTTAACTAAATAAGGCAGCACGCTGCAGCGCTAAAACATGCAAACTTGAAAACACGAAATTTGAACTGCATTACTGCACTAGAAATATGAAAAATGAGAGCGTTTTGCGCATAAAAATGGCCAATTTTATGTGTACCTGGTAGCCCCTTTACGGCATCTCTCTTATACCAGGTCCTACACTTGCCTTACCTCGCTGAGAATAAACGTCTCCATCTGAATGGGTACATGTGAAACCTCTTCCTAGACTAAAATTCTCTCTCTCTGTGGAGGGGTACTGGACCTGCTGTAATTAAAACACCTGTGGCTAGGAGGCGGAGTGCACGATCAGAAGGCTAAAGAATACATTTCAAAAACCTGACCGACACATCCAAACATCAAGGTCAAACTTTGATACCTCATTTAGTTTTCAGAAGGCATTATAAAATCGTAATGACCCGTCTGACTTTGGAATTAACACAATGGAGCTAGCCCACTCACTCTGGGATTCCTCGATGACTCCTAACTGAAACTTTTGCTTCACTTCGGCCGCAATGGCTTGCCTCCGGGCTTCTGGCTCTCGGTACGGTTTCATCCGTACCCTTACCCAGGGCTTGGTGACAATGTCATGCTGGATCACCAAGGTCCTCCCTGGCAGCTCTGATAATACATCCGTATTCTATTGCAATAGAACCCAAGCCTCCCGTCGCTGCTCTTTGGGGAGAGCGTGTCTCCTTAGCTACGTCGAGCAGCCCCCTCGGATGCCTGCCATACAATAGCTCAAAGGGTGAGAAACCCGTGGACACCTGTTGTACCTCATGGACAGCGAACATTAGATAGGGCAATAACATGTCCCAGTCTCTCATATCCTTGGAGACTACCTTTTTAAACATGTAATAAAGGGTCTTATTAAACCTCTCTTCTAACCCATCGGTTTGTGGGTGGTACACTGACGTACATAGCTGTTTGATCCGATACAACATACATAGCTATTTGATCCGATGCAGCTTACATAGCTCCTTGGTCACCTTGGACATAAAAGGTGTCCCCTGATCAGTAAGGATCTCCTTTGGTAGCCCAAGGCGACAAAACATGGCAAACAGCTTGCTGGCTATTAGTTTTGCTGAGGTGTGGCGGAGAGGTATCGCCTCTGGGTACCGAGTGGTATAGTCCACTATGACCAAAATATGTTGATGGCCACAGGCGGATTTCACTATGGGCCCAATCAGATCCATTGCTATCTGCTCAAATGGTACCTTAATGGGTAGAGGCACCAATGGACTCCGGAAATGCGCAGTGGGTGAGGTTAGCTGACACTTGAAACAGGACTTACAATACCTCTGGACCTCAGCATAAATCCCAGGCTAAAAAAACACTGCAGTATGCGCTCCTGCATCTTTTTGTCCCCCAAGTTCCCTTCCAGCATGTGGGTGTGAGCCATTTCGAGTACCACCTGACGGTAGGATTTGGGCACTACCAGTTGTTCCACCACTTCGCCCTAGATTTTTTCCACCCTGTATAACAAATCCTGGCGGATAGCCATGTGGGGAAAAACTGCCTCAGCACCCAGTTGCTGAGCCACCCGATTTATTTCTATCACCCTTTCTCGTGCCCGGGCCAGAGTGGGATCCTGAAGCTGAGCTGTCCCGAACTTACCAGGGGACACTTCCAGCTCGGGAATCGGTGGGGTCTCGTTGACCACTCCTGCCAATACCTCTTGGGGAAACCTTCTCTGGGTTACAATCTGTCCCTAGGTTGGCGACCCCTACGGCAGGTATCCCCGAATCGGGATCTTCAGGTTCCGTGCCCTTAATAACATTTACCTTGGGAGAGTTAACCCTGGACTCCCACAGGGACCAGAAGAGGGGCAAGTTTCTTCCAAATACAGTCCCATATGGAAGGGTCTTCACCACTCCTTCGTTTTATTTCTCCACAGGGTGTGGAAAAAGTAACCTCCGTGGTCTGGTACTCTCGGAGTTCCCCATGTATACACAGCAACCCTACTTTCCGTCCTTTGGGGTTGTCCCCAGCAACAAGTGACCCATGGACCAGAGTCACTAAGCTCCCCTAGTCGAAGAGAGCCTCTGTTTGGTACCGGTTGACGAGTACCTGGCACAGTTGGGGTTTCGCTGCTGGCAGTGCCTGTAGTTGTGATGCAGACTGGCTGGACATACATAGACATACGGCGAGTTTACCCGCAGTCCATGTGTTCAGCTGTCAGGGGGCAGTTGGCAGCCACATGTCCGGGCCCTTGGCACCGCCAACACTTAATAGCTGCGGCACAACTAGACCTTGGGGCCGATTTTGGTGGAAAAGGGACTTTTGTCACCCTCACTTTGGGGTACCCCTTCAGTACAGGCTCGATTCTGAATAGCCCCAAAAGAGAGTCGTGGATTTTTCTCAGGCTCCCGTGCTGTCGGTGCCCGACGTGACAGCCGAAGTGGAGTAGTGTCCCGCATAAAGTCCTGAGTGGCCGTATACCACTCAACCAGTCCAATCACCTGGTCCAGAGTGCCCGTGTCCCCTTGCCCCACCAAATGCTGTATGGCTGCTGACAGAGCCCTCACCAGCCAGTCAACCACCACCCTCTCTACCATCTGAAACAGGTTGAAGGTCTCAGGCTGAAGCCATTTTTTACCAGCTGCAAAACATCATATGCCTGAGACCTGGCGGGTCGAGTCTCCACAAAAGGCCATTGGAATACCCGTTGTGTACATACATACAGTCATGGCCAAAAGTATTGACACCCCTGCAATTCTGTCAGATAATACTCATTTTCTTCCTGAAAATGATTGCAAACACAAATTATTTGGTATTATTATCTTCATTTATCTTAAATGAAAAAAACACAAAAAGAATTGTCCTAAAGCCAAATTGGATATAATTCCACACCAAACATAAAAAGGGAGTGGACAAAAGTATTGGCACTGTTCGAAAAATCATGTGATGCTTCTCTAATTTGTGTAATTAACAGCACCTGTAACTTACCTGTGGCACCTAACAGGTGTTGGCAATAACTAAATCACACTTGCAGCCAGTTGACATGGATTAAAGTTGACTCAACCTCTGTCCTGTGTCCTTGTGTGTACCACATTGAGCATGGAGAAAAGAAAGAAGACCAAAGAACTGTCTGAGGACTTGAGAAACCAAATTGTGAGGAAGCATGAGCAATCTCAAGGCTACAAGTCCATCTCCAAAGACCTGAATGTTCCTGTGTCTACCATACGCAGTGTCATCAAGAAGTTTAAAGCCCATGGCACTGTGTCTAACCTCCCTAGATGTGGACGGAAAAGAAAAATTGACAAGAGATTTCAACGCAAGTTTGTGCGGATGTTGGATAAAGAACCTTGACTAACATCCAAACAAGTTCAAGCTGCCCTGCAGTCTGAGAGTACAAAGTGTCAACCCGTACTATCCGTTGGCGTCTGAATGAAAGGGGACTGTATGGTAGGAGACCCAGGAAGACCCCACTTCTTACCCCGAGACATAAAAAAGCCAGGCTGGAGTTTGCCAAAACTTACCTGAAAAAGCCTAAAACGTTTTGGAAGAATGTTCTCTGACAAAAGAGAAGAGAGACAAAGGTAGAGCTTTTTGGGCAAAGGCATCAACATAGAGTTTACAGGAGAAAAAAAGAGGCATTCAAAGAAAATAACACGGTCCCTACAGTCAAACATGGCGGAGGTTCCCTGATGTTTTGGAGTTGCTTTGCTGCCTCTGGCACTGGACTGCTTGACCGTGTGCATGGCATTATGAAGTCTGAATACTACCAACAAATTTTGCAGCATAATGTAGGGCTTAGTGTGAGAAAGCTGGGTCTCCCTCAGAGGTCATGGGTCTTCCAGCAGGACAATGACCCAAAAACACACTTCAAAAAGCACTAGAAAATGGTTTGAGAGAAAGCACTGGAGACTTCTAAGGTGGCCAGCAATAAGTCCAGACCTGAATCCCATAGAACACCTGTGGAGAGATCTAAAAATGGCAGTTTGGAGAAGGCACCCTTCAAATATCAGGGACCTGGAGCAGTTTGCCAAAGAAGAATGGTCTAAAATTCCAGCAGAGCATTGTAAGAAACTCATTGATGGTTACCGGAAGCGGTTGGTCGCAGTTATTTTGGCTAAAGGTTGTGCAACCAAGTATTAGGCTGAGGATGCCAATACTTTTGTCTGGCCCATTTTTGGAGTTTTGATCAATGTTTTGCTTTTTGCTTCATTCTCTTTTGTGTTTTCAATTAAGACAAATTAAATGAAGATAATAATACCAAATAATTTGTGTTTGCAATAATTTTCAGGAAGAAAATGAGTATTATCTGACAGAATTGCAGGGGTGTCAATACTTTTGGCCATGACTGTACGTGTTAACCCCCAGTCGGGCAAGGATCTCACCCTTCAGTTTGTCATAGTTCAGGGCCAAGTAGGTTTTCTTGGTATCTCCCGTCAGGAAGGGGGCCACCACTTCAGCCCACTGGGAAAACGCCAAGCTCTCTCGCTCAGCAGTGTGCTCGAAGACGGTGAAAAAGGCCTCCATGTCGTCCTCGGGACCCATCTTCCTCAGCGCTGACTGGACTTTGTACCAGACCTCCGAATGGATTGAGGTCGCTGGTGGGGCCACCTCTCGCATAGCCGCGATCTGCTGCATCAACAGGCTAACTGTCTGCTGTTGTTGCTGATACACCTGCTGCCGTTGCTCTTGTTGTTGCTGCTGAAACTGCTGCTGCGTGAGGGCCAACTGCTTCAAAAGCTTCTCCATTTTGTCGGCAGGCTTGGGATGCAGCGATGCAGGCCTAATAATCGACATGCAGAGTGTTTTGGGTATGCTTCAGATCACACTGTCCGCATTCTCTACCATATATAGTGCAGCGGTGTTGACGCAGTGTGACAGACATGCAGTGACCCAGGAAAGTTCAAAACAAGCGTGTTTTAATGTCCAGAACTTACAAAGTAAACAGCACACGGTATCCTCTGGATCGCAGCCGGGAATCAAGGGAGTCGGTTGCCGTGGGCGACTGTACCACCGTATCACGCTGAGGGGTGCCAGGCCTTTTGGCTTTGCTTGGCTCCGTGTTACTTCATACAGGATGACCTTTGCAGAGCCACATGCTCTGTAAGTTTGCAAACCAAGACTGACACACCCAACCCTTTGCTGCAGTTTTTTTTTAAATGGAATCGATGGCCATGGGCCACTTGTAAGGCCCAGCCTGGAGGGAGCAAACTGCCCTATTACCATCCTGTTGTTCGCTCCAAAAATAAAAGCCCATGCCGGGCTTTCTTAAATTTGCCTAATAGCTTGCCCAAGACCAAACGTACTTTTATTTTGCACTGCAATCACAGCTATATCTGTGGCTGCAATGCACTCCAGAGGTCTTAATGCACATCCTGGAGGACATACAGCAACCCTCGCACGGCCTCACACTACACATAAACAATAAGGCCTGTTGGTGTCTGCCATTGCCATCAGATGTGTTCTCCTGTGACTAAGCATAAAAATGTATATATGAAACGCTGAGTGAATGCATTCTTGTTTGACTCCATAAGGTTGGCACACATGTATGTGGGCACGCGTTCTCATTATCTGCAGATCTCCGCTCTGTCGGGTTGGATGGGAGGCGTCAATACTCTATTTTCAGGTCTCTTAGAGATGTTCGATATCTTTCAAGAACTGACTCAAGGACATCCACAGACTTGTACTGCAGCCGTTCCTGCGTTCTTCACACTGTGGGGCCGATTCATTAAGACCGGCATTGTGCACATCGGTCCTAATAAAGGTATGATGCGATTTACAAGGAAACTGTATCAAAGAAGTGACATGGCCTTTTTTTCATAGGGAGATTTACAAAACCTTTTCAAAATAAAAACTCCACGGTATGAACAGTAATGTGGCTCTCACATTAAAATCCAGTATGAAAAATTCAAACCTTAGTTGAAGCTGTTTCGATGTGGATTTTATAGCAAAATCTACCTTAAATAAACTCTTTTCAACTATAGGTTGGGGGTCATGACACACATTGCGGCCAAGGATCGCCATGGTGCAGACCTAGGCCACCCTGAACGTAGATTACATGGCTCTTTCTCATGAATGACATTTTCCAAATTGAGTTCATTCTGCCACTAGAGTTTCAGCAACCAGATGTCAAGTCTTTAATTTCCCCATGTTGGACACACGGTCTGGTGTGGTGCCTCCTGTCTCAGTTATCGCAGAATAAGAGAGAGGGAAGACATGTCCTCCTATAGTAAATCTCCATGGAATTGCACTATGGCAAGTAGGCTTTTATTATATCAGAGTTTCGCCATTACGGCTTCTTCATAGGCTATGACCTCGATACCTCACTTAATCTTCAAATAGCCCAAATATATAAAACAGTAACCACTCATTCAGATGTCAGTGATTATTCTCAAATGCAAAAAAAACAAACCCAGACCTGTATTCATCAGTGTTTTTTTATCTGATTTTAATCATAAGATGGGGAGATAACTTGCTGATCGCTTGTGGTCCCAGCAGTAGGGGGTAGCTTTAAGGATTTGTAATAATAAACCTATAAAAATGAATTTGAATTAAAAAGTGCATGGGAGCTTTTTTGCCGTAGCACCTGAATCAACCATACATTGCGGTAAGTCGCTGCTATATCACGGGGTAATGTTAGTTGCAGCAATCTCGACAAGCTATTGACAAAGAATTGGTCACTCCAACCTGCAGGTCACAACGTGAACCTATTCACTCACCTTACCCTGTGATGCTACAGTGACATAGTATGTGGTGTGTGGGGCATCTGAACCCTCCCAGCTAAGATATATTGTGAAATACAAGGAGCTGTCATCTTGAATTTTAATATGCCCAATCCTGTATTTAAAAAAAATTGTTCTCCCCATCTTCGTAGATTGGTATTGTCATATAGTGCTTGTAAATACAAGATATTTTGCAATTTACTGCTGTTCTTGAAATATTAACACTTTTCTTTTATTTACCACTCAATGCCTTGGCGACTGACCACTGACCACTGCTACTAGACAGCAGAACATTCCCAGTGCTTACAAGTTGTTTTCTACTGAGCTAGTAAACACTGCGTTGAAGCTGGCTAGGAGCTTGCTGTTTCCTCTTGATTCCGGCCTTCTTCAGCTCGGAGCTTGAAAGCTACTTAGCAGCGGTGGTCGGTCTCCTAGGAAACAGGCTGCAAACAAAAGAAAAGTGTTAACATCTCAAGAACAGCTGGTAATTTTAATAAGCAGTAAATTGCAAAAGTGCGTATTTTTACTAATACTGTCCAACAATATCCATTGGCTACTTGCACAGTGAACAAGTCTGTAGGAACATGTTCACACATTTTTAAATACATCAGATAGGGATTGTATACATCAGTTAGGACTGCTCTGATATGGGTATACCTTGACGATTGGTGGAGCAGCTTAGTACACATTTTTTGCAAAAAACGTATCAACCAAATACCCTGTTTTTTACATCTTTTACTAACACTTGCGGATTACTGTGATTTTTTTGAAACTGAGTGTTTTTGGTTCTACTATGCTCTTTTGTGTCTCCAACAATATCCATTGTATGAAAGTGAGAAATAACACTTTACGCGAGCTCTGGCTGTCGCTTCTTTCTATATCTTAAGATACATACCTAAGGTATCGGGGACTTTAGCAAGCCTTTATTTTCTACTGGAAAGAAAAGTTTTGTCAATTTTAAGTTTTTCCGTGCCGTAAGCTAGGAGCGCCATCTGTCCCCTCTACTGTGGTTAGCAGAACTGGGAAAGGCAGCAGCTGGGACATTGATGAGTGATTTCGGGATGGTCGTGGAATTTTACACTAGGTCTTCGGTCATCACTCGTGCAGGCCAGCTAATAGAATGGAGATATTTTTAAGATGGGAATGTATGGCCGGGGTGGGAACGGCAGAGAGATCAGCCATAAGAACCAACTTGGGCATTTTCCAAGTGGTCGATGCAGAATGTTATTGCTTTATATGCGCTCGCACTGGGGCTGGTAGCAAGTGGCACTATCCAAGAATGAATACATTTCAATGGTTGTTTTACTGTTTATTATGTGGTCACTGTGAAAGTTCTAGCGGTTGCCGTTGGTAACAGACAGCCTGCAGTCAGGGGTTGTGTGACTGCTGTGGCGCGGGGAGTCTGTAACTGACAGAGAAGCTGTGATCGGCCTTACGGCGTCCGTGCATCATGTGCGATGTGGACCCTGGTTTGGGTACAAGCGGAGCAGTTTCTATACGATCACACCGGAGTATCATACACACTAATAAGATCTCCGCACTCTTTACTCAAAGATACTCAGAAAAGTGACAGAAGGAATCTGGTCGTTATTTTAAGAAATGGAGTGAGTTGTTGAGAAGAATTTAGAGGGGTTGCTCTTGGCAACGCCGGTATTTGTCTGACAGGTTGCTATGAACAGACCAAAAGATCACAGGTGCACTGCCTATATAAACAACATATAAAAAAAAAAAAAAAATATATACATGAATAAATAAATCCTATAGGGTGCTGCAAAAACACATAGAAATAGCATAACCACAAGGAGAAAAGAGCCTATGCATAAACAAGCGCACACCTAAATATACCAAATATTCCTCTATTTGGGTTCCTTTATGCTCATAGCTTCTTTTATTAACCGGTACCACTTATTCTCTTATTGGCTTGAACAGGTTATGATTGCTATATTGGGGACGCCCAATTTTTGCTATATTGCCTGATAGGGAGAATTTGTATGTTATTATACTGTACCTGTACACCTTTATGTGCCATAGTATGTCATTTTTGTAAATATTGCTGTATACTATTTACGCAGGATTGGACCCTATTTTGGTCATATTGCTTTTCCAGGGGGAAGGGTGGTTTTTCCACATGGTTTTAAAGGGACACTGTCACCTGAATTTGGAGGGAACAATCTTCAGCCATGGAGGCGGGGTTTGGGGGTTTTTGATTCACCCTTTCCTTACCCGCTGGCTGCAATATTGGATTGAAGTTCATTCTCTGTCCTCCATAGTACACGCCTGCACAAGGCAAGATTATACTGTGCAGGCATGTACTATGGAGGACAGAGAATGAACTTCAATCCAATATTGCAGCCAGCATGCAGCCAGCGGGTAAGGAAAGGGTGAATCAAACACCCCAAAACCCCGCCTCCATGGCTGTAGATTGTTCCCTCCAAATTCAGGTGACAGTGTCCCTTTAATTGATTTTAATTGATTGATGTGTCTTTGTCCTTGTTTTTTGCTATAATAAAGGTTGTTTATTTGTTTGGTATATTTAGGTGTGCGCTTGTTTATGCATAGGCTCTTTTCTCCTTGAGGTTGCTATGAACAACTGGTGCAGGGAACAAGTCCTAGGGGTTGCTATGGGCAACTGCTCCATGTAACAAGAAATTAGATGAGTCGGCAATTGTTCCACTGCACAAGGAATTATTTGGGTTGCTATAGGCAACAGCTCCACTTAAGAGGAAAGCTGGGTTACAATGGGCAACAGTTCCATGTAACAAGGCATCTGATAGGTTGCTATGGGCAACTAGCTTCATTTAAGGATTTCAATGGGTTAATATTGACAACTTCCCTCAATAATAAATCTAAACGGCTGTTATGGGTAACTGCTCCATGTAAAAAGGACTCAGACTTGTTGCTATTGGCAACTACTCCACTTGAAAAGGAATCTGTTGTGTTGCTATCGGCGATTAAGTTTTTTTTGTGTAATGAGGAATCCTGTGGGTTGCTGTGGGCAACTGCTCCATGTAAGACTCTAGCTGAGTTGCTATGAGCAACTGCTCCACATAACAAGGAATCTGGTTGCTATGAGCAACTGCTCCACATAACAAGGAATCTGGTTGCTATGGGCAACTGCTCCACATAACAAGGAATCTGGTTGCTATGGGCAACTGCTCCATGTAAGAAGGTATCACATTAGTTGCTATGGATAACCAATTAATTTAAGGAGGTATCTGTTGCTAAGGGCAACTGCTCTACTTTTCATTTGCACCAGCAACACCTAGGTTACTATACATCCATACATTACTACAGATCACCCACCACCATAACGTCTGCCCTTGCCACCTAGTGATTTCCAGGATCAGGCAGCCTTACTGGTCACCAGGCCGCACTGCTCCCCGGCAGTGACAGCGGCGGCCCCTCCTCCCCTTGCGCTGTCACTTTAAGAACGGACACATTACGTCATGGCTCGCCGCGGTGCATTCTGGGCGGGGAGGAGACATCGCCATTTTCATTGGGGTGCAGACAGAGGCGGATACCGGCTCAGCAGCTGCAGGAGGAGGATGTGCCCCGGCACCTCGGCTGTCAGCTAGGAGAGGCCTGGGCCCTGGCCGGTGACAGGAGGACGCGGCATCCCCGGCATAAAGCCCCGGACACCCCAGCTGTCACCACTGAAGAGCACGGACCGCTGAACGGTACGGCCGCCAGGGGGCAGTGCAGGCACAATGCTCGGGGTGTTATTGTGGGAGTGCAGGGGCTGGTGGACATGGCGGAGTACTGCTGCTCAGTCATAGGTCAGGCTGCGGGATGGAGAAGGAGGCCATGTTAGGTGCACTGTCATGGAGGAGGATCAGGGGGTTCTGGTGTAATGATGGATGCTGCACCGCTATGGGGGTTCTGGTGTAATGATGGATGCTGCACCGCTATGGGGGTTCTGGTGTAATGATGGAGGCTGCACCGCTATGGGGGTTCTGGTGTAATGATGGAGGCTGCACCGCTATGGGGGTTCTGGTGTAATGATGGATGCTGCACCAATATGGGGGTTCTGGTGTAATGATGGATGCTGCACCAATATGGGGGTTCTGGTGTAATGATGGATGCTGCACCGATATGGGGGATCTGGTGTAATGATGGAGGCTGCACCGCTATGGGGGTTCTGGTGTAATGATGGATGCTGCACCAATATGGGGGTTCTGGTGTAATGATGGATGCTGCACCAATATGGGGGTTCTGGTGTAATGATGGAGGCTGCACCAATATGGGGGTTCTGGTGTAATGATGGAGGCTGCACCAATATGGGGGTTCTGGTGTAATGATGGAGGCTGCACCAATATGGGGGTTCTGGTGTAATGATGGATGCTGCACCGCTATGGGGGTTCTGGTGTAATGATGGATGCTGCACCAATATGGGGGTTCTGGTGTAATGATGGATGCTGCACCGATATGGGGGTTCTGGTGTAATGATGGATGCTGCACCGATATGGGGGATCTGGTGTAATGATGGAGGCTGCACCGCTATGGGGGTTCTGGTGTAATGATGGATGCTGCACCAATATGGGGGTTCTGGTGTAATGATGGAGGCTGCACCAATATGGGGGTTCTGGTGTAATGATGGATGCTGCACCAATATGGGGGTTCTGGTGTAATGATGGAGGCTGCACCAATATGGGGGTTCTGGTGTAATGATGGAGGCTGCACCAATATGGGGGTTCTGGTGTAATGATGGATGCTGCACCGCTATGGGGGTTCTGGTGTAATGATGGATGCTGCACCGCTATGGGGGTTCTGGTGTAATGATGGATGCTGCACCAATATGGGGGTTCTGGTGTAATGATGGAGGCTGCACCAATATGGGGGTTCTGGTGTAATGATGGATGCTGCATCGCTCTGGGGGTTCTGGTGTAATGATGGAGGCTGCACCGATATGGGGGTTCTGGTGTAATGATGGAGGCTGCACCGATATGGGGGTTCTGGTGTAATGATGGAGGCTGCACCGATATGGGGGATCTGGTGTAATGATGGATGCTGCATCGATATGGGGGATCTGGTGTAATGATGGATGCTGCATCGATATGGGGGATCTGGTGTAATGATGGATGCTGCACCGATATGGGGGATCTGGTGTAATGATGGATGCTGCACCGCTATGGGGGACCTGGTGTGATGGAGGCTGTACCGATATGGGGGACCTGGTGTGATGGAGGCTGTACCGATATGGGGGACCTGGTGTGATGGAGGCTGTACCGATATGGGGGATCTGGTGTAATGATGGATGCTGCACCGCTATGGGGGACCTGGTGTGATGGAGGCTGTACCGATATGGGGGATCTGGTGTGATGGAGGCTGTACCGATATGGGGGATCTGGTGTAATGATGGATGCTGCACCGCTATGGGGGACCTGGTGTGATGGAGGCTGTACCGATATGGGGGATCTGGTGTGATGGAGGCTGTACCGATATGGGGGATCTGGTGTGATGGAGGCTGTACCGATATGGGGGACCTGGTGTGATGGAGGCTGTACCGATATGGGGGACCTGGTGTGATGGAGGCTGTACCGATATGGGGGATCTGGTGTGATGGAGGCTGTACCGATATGGGGGACCTGGTGTGATGGAGGCTGTACCGATATGGGGGATCTGGTGTGATGGAGGCTGTACCGATATGGGGGATCTGGTGTGATGATGGAGGCTGCACTGATATGGAGATTTTCTATGTAATAGGTAAAGCATTTCCAGCACCATTTCTGACGACCATGTTGCCTCTCCGTGAGCCCCCGTAGTAATGGCCCAGACAGTTCCCGTGTGAGAGGTGCAGACGTTGTATCAGGCCCCATCTATGCTATCGGTGACCGGCGTTGCTCTCCAGGATGACGTACGTTACGTTGTTGTGGGTGCAGAGCGTGGCGTCACTCGTCTGTGAAGCCGGCTGGTCATCGGACACGTGTTAGCGGTGGGGAGCAGCGATGGGATGCTCAGGATGCTCCATTGTCCTCGGTTATACCGTTCTGCTACAGAGATGGAGGCGGTGTTATCACGGGGTCTTGCTGATGGATCGTTGCAGGGAGCACGGCTGTTCCATCCATCTTGTGCTGTGGATACTTTACATTTTTATGGGTGGGGTGCAGTGATGGGGTTCTCAGTAGGTTTAGGCTGCACTGTCCTGGTGGAGGAGAAACATTTAATGCCCAATAAGAGGGTCTTTCAGTATTACAAGGCACCGTTCTCACAGGACACGCCATGAATACTTGGAAGTGTCCTGTTCTGTCTTCTCGAGTGAAGAAGATTGTGTACTGGAAATGAACCGCCAAGGACTGGTGTTATACTGGGAGCACTTAAGATCGAATGGCACCAATTATAAAGGTAGACAACACAAGAAAGATGAATTTAAAGGGAACCTGTCCCAATAAAAATAAAGTCTGATTTAGATCTGAACAGATTGCTCCATATCCCGTATAACTTGTATTCTATCCATTTAATCTGTGCTTCTTTTGGGATTAGGAGATCAACGGGCGTCTTAATCGGTAATCTCGATGCACCCCTTTTTCAGGAGAGGTTGTCAATCACTGATTAAGACCTCCCCCTGGACTCCTAACTGCAGAATGAGCAGGGATCTCAGTGGAGAAATGACAAGTTAGACTTCAAACCTATAAATCGATGTGCTCCGCTCCTACCGCTTTCTAAAATGCCGCCCATAAGGTGACGACAACATTTCCCTTTAAGTTGACAGCGATGGTTACCTCAGCACAGGGCCGTCCTTCACGATCTTGCTTCTCCTCTGCCATTTGCAGATTTTGGCAGGCGCAATGGTGTCGCTTAAAAACGAGATAAATGCTGCATATATAAAGCTGGTCTGCAACATGTGACTCCCACCCCTAGCCGCGGTGGCACTACTACTTCCAACATGTCATATTGAGCTGTGGCAGAGGTAGCAAGGACTGTCAATCTGACTTATTGGCGTGGATCATCTCTTGTGATTATCCCTCCTGAGAGCAGCAGTGAGTCACTGTGGCGTATACACCTGAGTCACCTGGCTGGATATGCTGCAGCATCCGCCTCTCTGGTTATCCTCCTGATATTGGGTGTCTGGATCAGAGCTCGGCTATTTCTGTCTTGTCTTTAACCCTCTGGTGGAAGTGTACCTGCATCACTGATCGTGGGGTCCATGCTTGTTTATTAACATATTCCCTGGCGCTTTTTTTAACCACTTGTCCTGCCCACTCCTGTTTTCACACAGCGATGTGGGGGGAAAAAAGCTGGAGGACCACTCAAGACGAGAAGCTATCTGTCACATGATACTGATTTTACACCGCCGGTCTTCTTCCTGGTCGTTCAGGAGGAGATGATGGCAGTAGGAAACGTGGCAGACAAATGAGTGGCAGAGGAGACACCGTTTTCAGAGCTGGGTTAACCCCCTTTAAGGGGATCTGCATTAGAGGGGGATCAAGTGCCTACTGCGGGACCCCCTGGATTTATAGGCCTGTCCCAGGATGGCTTCATTCCTACTTTATTGGCACACAAGGGTGGGTACGGGGAATGCAGTCCAGAGGGGCACGGAAAGGAGATGTGAGCATGTGCTTTGATGTGGCTGTCCCTAAAGGCCCCCAACAAAAATGGATAGTTTGTCGGTGGGGAAAAAAAAGGGCAGGGTAAGAGGGAAGGGTTAATAAAATTGTTTTGGGGTAGAAGCGATATTAGGGTAGGAAGGGGGTCAGTGTTGGCAGGGAAGGTCACAGTGGGTTATTGTGCAGGAGGGAGCCGGTGGACATGATGTGGCTGCGTGTATTGTGGGGGTAGACTACGGTTCGGGGGGCATTGAGAACCACATCAAACCTGCAAGAGAAGAATATAAAATGCATGCCATTTTGTCTTTTTTTTTTGCAAATAAATTATGTAAAAATAAAATGACAGTTAATCCATCCTAAAACCGCACGGCGCACTATTGTGGACTTTTACTTCTGGTGTATTGAGGGAGTAGGAGATGGGTATGAAGCAGTGTCTCCTGGATGCCATGTAGCGGCACACGGCAGCGGCTTTGTTTGGTACATTTACTGCAGAGGGCATGGACTGCCCATAAACCTTCACGTCAGCACATGGCAACTGCTTCTCCCGTTGCAAGGTTACGTGTGCGGCGTTTCTCTTGGTTGCCTCGCTTTATTAATGAGATGGGGCCTGCTCCTTATTCTGGGCTGTCTTCGGCACACCCTGCCAGTGATGCATCGGGCACCGTCACCCTGCTCCCTCAGACAAGAGCCTGGCAACAAAGAGACGCACGGGCTCCGATGTGAGGGCCGCTCCGCATGCCCGCATTGTTATTCAGGTGGTGCCAGGGCCTTCCGGGCGCACTGATTGTGATCTGCGCTGCGTGCCCGTGTAATTCTCTGGGGCTGCTCTGATGATTGCTCTATTAAATCCCATTTTCTGGCTGTCTGGTGTAATTGCTCTCTTAACCCTTTCTGATGGGGCTTGCAGGAGACAAGGCTTTTATAGAACCATGTGTAATGTCGCCCTTTTCATGTCCGGTTTATCAGCTAGGAAAATCCAAGGGCTAGTATGAGATTAGAAGGAGGGGGCTC
The DNA here is from genome assembly GCF_032444005.1 of Ranitomeya imitator. NCBI lineage: Eukaryota > Metazoa > Chordata > Amphibia > Anura > Dendrobatidae > Ranitomeya > Ranitomeya imitator. The sequence goes on along the minus strand of NC_091282.1, from coordinate 750,991,335 downwards.
CTTTATTTCCAGACTCCTTTCCATGATCTGCGGATTGCAGGGGGCCTTACTTGTGGCTTTCTTCTAATATTACTAAAGTCTCTCTCTACGGGGTACAGTCTTGCACCCATTTTTATTAGGTCAGTTAGGACAGTGCTAAAATAAAAAAAATATTCGTTCTTCACCTCTCTAATCCCCCACACCTTCAGTGGTCCCCCATATGTCTGCAGTAATGGTGTTGCATACATTTGTTACCACTGCAGCCAGTCACTGCCCTTGTGGATCTTGTGCCCTCGCTGCTAGCATCACTGCCAAGGATAGTGATCAACTGCAGAAGTCCAGGAGTAGATATGGGAGACCAGCAGGGACTCAAGCTAAAAGATCTGTAGGACCCTAGTCCATGTCCACCGGACCAGATCCCTGCAAATCTCCTCCTACCTGCTGAATAGTAGGCCTGGCAAGATGTTGTCCTGGTTCTGTGGCCATGGACTACTGCCGTTGCCCTTAATAAATAACCATAGACATCTATGGATCCTTCTTTAACTTGACTACACGTCGCCCAGGTTATTAGTTTTCCAGCGGCTTCTCCAGGTCTTCCAGAGAACAGTGCAGCCATATCAGAGGCGTAGCTAGAGCTTTTGCCGCCCGGGGCTGATCCCGAGTTTGGCGCCTCCCCCCCCCCCCCCCCCCAGCTCAATACACACAAAGGTTACCAAAAATGGTTTTCCTGTTTTGTAGAACTTAAACTGGGCCTAATGGTGTCACCCCCACATGCCACACCTGTGACTTAATACCACCACACCATGACCAGGCCACATAGTGACCGAATAATACTACATACAAGGGACAAATACCACCGCACCATTTCCAGACCACATATTACCACCACATAGTGACTGAATACTACAATACTGATCAGTAATAAAAAAAAACCCACAATACTATCACCATAAGTGCCAGTATTCACAGGAGATCTATACTTAGTATGCAGTGTCTGTGTAGAGGTAATACAGAGATCACTGGTGACATTATACACAGGAGCTCTATATAGTATACAGTGTATAGTGTCAGTGTATAGGTAACACTGACTCACCAGTGACGTCTCTAGGTGAAGTCCTTCATCTTTCATCCAGCACAGACCGCCATCATTCCTTCCAGCCAGGACTCGTTTCTGCAGGAAATAACACAGTTATCTCGAGCTCCGCTTGCAGAACACATTACTTAATTTTTCACAACTTCTACATTACACCACATGAAGAAAAAAAGGTGATATAGTGTCACTCTGCACAGTAACAGGACCGCCCCCCCATTTAAAACAGTATACTCAAAAAATAAAATAAATACATCACTGCAGTAATAATATCCCTTAATTATCCCCTATGGTAATAATATTCCCCACCCTGGCCCCGTTTATCTCATTCCTGGCTCCAGCCATATGTTGTCGTATCCTGCCCTCATGAGTATCCATTCTACCCCATATGATCTCCCCATCCTGCCCCACCAGCCTCCATCGTATCCGTCCTGCCCCATGATCCAATCCTGCCCCGTGTCTCCAATCATGCCCCGTATCTACATTCTGCCCATGCCTCAAGTCCTGCCCCCAGTGTGTCCAGCATATTACCCCCATGTTGTCCAGCAATCTGCCCCAGTGTGTCCAGCATATTACCCCCATGTTGTCCAGCAATCTGCCCCAGTGTGTCCAGCATATTACCCCCAGTGTGTCCAGCAATCTGCCCCAGTATGTCCAGCATATTACCCCCAGTGTCCAGCATTGCCCCAGTGTGTCCAGTATATTACCCCCAGTGTGTCCAGCAATCTGCCCCAGTGTCCAGCATTGCCCCAGTGTGTCCAGCAATCTGCCCCAGGGTCTCCAGTATTGCCCCAGTGTGTCCAGCAATCTGCCCCAGGGTCTCCAGTATTGCCCCAGTGTGTCCAGCAATCTGCCCCAGGGTCTCCAGTATTGCCCCAGTGTGTCCAGCAATCTGCCCCATGGTCTCCAGTATTGCCCCAGTGTGTCCAGCAATCTGCCCCATGGTCTCCTGTATTGCCCCAGTGTGTCCAGCATTCTGCCCCATGGTCTCCAGTATTGCCCCGGTGTGTCCAGCAATCTGCCCCATGGTCTCCAGTATTGCCCCAGTATGTCCAGAAGTCTGCCCCAGGGTCTCCAGCATTGCCTCAATGTGTCCTGAAATCTGCCCCATGGTCTCCAGTATTCAGTGTGTCCAGCATTCTGCCCCATAGTCTCCAGTATTGCCCCAGTGTGTCCAGCATTCTGCCCCATGGTCTCCAGTATTGCCCCAGTATGTCCAGCATTCTGCCCCATGGTCTCCAGTATTGCCCCAGTGTGTCCAGCATTCTGCCCCATGGTCTCCAGTATTGCCCCAGTGTGTCCAGCATTCTGCCCCATGGTCTCCAGTATTGCCCCAGTGTGACCAGCAATCTGCCCCATAGTCTCCTGTATTGCCCCAGTGTGTCCAGCAATCTGCCCCATGGTCTCCTGTATTGCCCCAGTGTGTCCAGCAATCTGCCCCATGGTCTCCTGTATTGCCCCAGTGTGTCCAGCAATCTGCCCCATGGTCTCCTGTATTGCCCCAGTGTGTCCAGCAATCTGCCCCATGGTCTCCTGTATTGCCCCAGTGTGTCTAGCAATCTGCCCCATGGTCTCCTGTATTGCCCCAGTGTGTCCAGCAATCTGCCCCATGGTCTCCTGTATTGCCCCAGTGTGTCCAGCAATCTGCCCCATAGTCTCCTGTATTGCCCCAGTGTGTCCAGCATTCTGCCCCATGGTCTCCAGTACTGCCCCAGTGTGTCCAGCAATCTGCCCCAGTGTGTCCAGCATTGCCCCAGCCCCAGACAGTCAGACATAAAGAAAAAAAAAAAAAAAGTAAAATCCTCACCTCTCCCGTTCCCAGCGCAGGTCCGGTGCAGTCAGCGTCTCTCCGGCTCTGCGACGCTCAGGACAGAGAGGCAGAGCGGCGCGCACAGTAGTGACGTCATCGCGCCCTCTGCTCTGAGACGTCGCAGAGTCAGAGGACGCTGCAGCTGCCGGCGCCGCAGGAACCAGGAGAGGTGAGTATAGGGCGGGGGCGGGACCCGGGGGTGGGGGGAGCTGGCCCTGGTCGTGGCGGCGGACGGCGCCGCCCGAAGATTTAAAGGGGCGTCTTTTTTTTTTTTTTTTATCTTCTTCTCCTGCAGCGCCGGCCGCCCCCAGCATTGTGCCGCCCGGGGCGGACCGCCCCCCCCGCACCCCCCTTCCTACGCCACTGAGCCATATCCCTGCTGTATACTGGAGAGACCTCAGCTGGAGACCAATCCTGGCAACCGAGCAGCTTCTTGAATGTCTGTTCCCCTGAGAGGTCTAATCGCTGCAGTAAATGAGCTGTCTATCTTCTCCTTTACCATTGCAGTAAGAAAATGTAGGGCTCCATCAAGCCCGGACCAGTCACACCCTGATATGCCAGGAATGGCTGTCACCGAATACCATATGTGAGCGTACCGGATAATCCCGTCTGCAGAGAAGGGAACATCTGGCTGGAGATATAGACGAAGGGATGAAAGGAGCCCCCGCTGCGGCTCGTGCAAAAATAAAATCCTCATATTCAATGTACTTGGATGCAATGACAGCAGAATGTCCACATCAAATGTTACCGGGTAATTTAACCTTTCCGGTCCTTTCCCCAAAATTAAGGCTGTAGCCCATAATCAAGGGTTGTCATCTAGTACTGCATGTGGCATATCAAGCTGACTTGTATCACGGCTTGGCTCCCAACCTCAAGGGATCCCCCTCACTGTCTTGTGTGACATGGCTGGCTGCAGCAGGAGCCTCCCCCCACTGCTCTGTCTGCAGTGGGACAAAAAAAACTGTTTAGACTCTACCCACTTCTCAGCTTCTCACTGTCCTATTTAGTCGAAGATGGATCTGATCTGCAGGAGATTAACCCTTTCAACAAGTTTAACGTTACTCAGATGGAGACCTCTTTCTGCTTGGCACCATAAGAGCAGACGCCTCGGCTAAAATGCAGATTCCTTGGGGCAATCGTCCCCCTCCTGAGTGTGGGGGGACATCGCAGCTCTCGTCATGGTTGATGATGTGACTGGTTATTAAGGCTCCGTGTATGTCACACTTTCCATAATTACTACGGGCACTTTTTGGCCACGTCGCCCCGTGTCCTCTGCTGTGTGCCGGAGTCTGACAGGACGTGAGCTCATGCTTGTGTGGGCTGCGCTCCACTGACTCACATGTACCAGCTTCTACGCTCCGCATCTTCGTTTCGCATCGTGTCCTCCCTGGTGCAAACACCTGTAAGCCCTTTGTAAACACTTTATCTCCCACTGTCACACGGTCGAAAAGCGCGGTCTTGTTGCCCTAACCCCTAAGGCTACTTTCACACTAGCGTCGTGTGACGTCCATTGCAATGCGTCGTTTTGGAGAAAAAAACGCATCCTACAAATGTGCCCGCAGGATGCGTTTTTTTTCTCCATAGACTTGCATTAGCGACACATTGCGACGTATGGCCACATGTCGCATCCGTCGTGCGTGTTTTGGCGAACCCTCGACACAAAAAAACATTCCATGTAACTTTTTTTTGTGCGTCGCGTCCGCCATTTTCGACCATGCATGCGCGGCCGGAACTCCGCCCCCTCCTCCCCGGACCTTAAAATGGGGCAGCAGATGCGTTGAAAAACTTCATCCACTGCCCCCGTTGTTCATTTCTTTCACAATGTGCGTTGGGCTGACGCTAGTGTGAAAGTAGCCTAACAAGTCCAAACTGCTTTTGGTGAACTGGCGAGTGTAATATGTCTAGGACTGACTCCACTCTCTCGCTCTGTAACTTGCCATACACTTATTTATTTTTTGTTTTTCCAATGGACAGTACCGCTTCATCTGCACATTCAGCCAGCATTATCAGCGCAGGTCATTCCTTGCCCTTTTCTCAGCATGCATTGCTCCTATCATTATCCTATTACTTGCTTGTCCTCAACTGAAAACATGCCCCTATGCAGCTTAACATGCAAGAAAAAAGGAGCAGGGGCATTGTGCGCCGCCCCCCGGCATTGTGTGCCGGCATTGTGCGCCAGAGGGCCAGCAGTCGGATCAATCAAGCCAGGGGGCTTCTCTTGTTTAGCACATCTCCACTTTGGGGTATGAGATGGAGGCTTGGGGCCAACAATGGGAGACACCTTCTGTCCAGCTGATCTGCTCTGATGAGGGGCTTTGGCTGCTGTAATGTTGGAGACGGCCCTCGTCTATAATGGTAATTTTCGGTGACACTTCAGAATATGCCGTCCTCTGTGCGCACAGAGAATAAGGCTATGTGCACACGTATTCTGGTCCACTGCGGATTTTTCCGCAGAAGATTTGATAAATCTGCAGGGCAAAAACCCTGCATTTTTGCTGCGGATTTATCGCAGGTTTACCGTGGATTTTCTGCGGTTTTCACTGTGGTTTTCCATAGGAGCAGCTGTAAAACCACTGGAATCCGCAGAAAGAAGTGACATGCTGCAGAATGTAAACCGCTGCGTTTCCGCACGTTTTTTCCCGCAGCATGTGCACAGCGTTTTTTGTTTCCCATAGGTTTACATTGTAATGTAAACTCATGGGAAACTGCTGCGGAGCCGCAGCAAAATCCTCATCGTGTGCACATACCTGAACGCTGTTTCTGGCCATTATAGCTCCTGTATCCTGCAGTTGTCCCTGAGCTGGTGGGTGAAGACTGTGATGTCGTCTCATATACACAGCACACACACAGATTCTCTGCACCAGTCCTGATAAATCTAGAGCACAAGCATATGTAAATCTGTCTGGAGGTGCACTAGGGGCGTGTCAGTGCGCCTGGAAAAAGCCCTATAAGTGGTGACGCCCCCTGTACACTTACTGCCTCACTTACATATAACTCGTAGACTAGATTTCTGGTCACTGGTGCATTGTATCTCTAGAAAAACGGTGTTCCTTTAAATATAGGACAAGTGCCTACATAGCCATATTACTGCTTTCATAAGGTTACGTTCCCGTGATGACTTTTTGCCACTGCCTAGTTTCACTGTGCTAAAAAAGCACGACGTATTACCGCTCCAGCAAAGTGTATGGGATTTATAGAAATCTAATTTTTACGCTACCTGTGGGGCGTGTTTCAAATCCGCAGCATATCACTTTCTCTTGTGGGTGCACGGAGTTTCATGTGCGGATTTTACCCATAGAATTCCATGAACTGCGGAAAATCCGTGGGCAAAAAAGAAAAGGCAGAAATTACAGATCTGCACATCACTCAAAGTTTTGCGAAAGCCAAATACCTGGAAGAACAGACAATGGCCGCAGGAACAAACCGCGGCATGTGAACATGGCCTTAGGGCAGGTACTCACAGGGGTTTTCAGGATTTGTTTGGAGAAAAAACTCTTAAGAAAAAAAAAAAAACCTTTACAAAAACTTAGAGATTGAGCTCTGAAAACTCTGCAAAAAGGACTGTGAATATGCAAAAACGTTAGGTCTGATGCATCAGCCTATGGAAATGTTACACGTATATAGTCTGTCTGCATCAAACCTGTGCTGTTAGTGTCTTCAGTGTCCTGAGATGGAGGTGAACATGACTTGTATTATACGCCAAGGATCACTACCTGCAGTCTGCACCCTGCAAAATGGGGAAAAAAATAATAATAAATGATGGGTTTTATGCATATGATTTTTCTAAGACCTGCCTTAAATGTTGAATTTCCGTTCATACCAGACCCAGTATCCAGACTGCTGCGCTGCCAGCAACTCTTCTACTGCGTATCATTTTATGGCCATTTTCAAGATCTCTGCTTGTTGTCAAAGAATGGAGGCATTATATCCATCCAAAGGTTCTCGGAGTGTGTTTGGAGTGTCACACAGATAATAAATTGCACAATATTCTTGCTGTGTTGCTCATACAATATTTATCATGTCTTGTGATGATGAAGTTTGGCTTGTTTGATTGTAATTTTGCTTGTCATTGCATTGAGCAAACATTTATAAATAATCTTTATTATATAGCGCTAACATATTCTGCAGCACTTTACAGTTTGTTTTGAACCACCCCCCCCCCTTCGCCAAAAAATCACCTTTCAGTGCCAGCTACTAGTGGCTCTCTTGTGTAATTTGCTCCCCACTGCCTGCTGTCGAGTGTAATCTGTCTTCAGCAGCAGAGACTGATTACTGGAAGTTGGGATGGGGCTTTATCTCTCCACTTCTGTTCTTACTGCATACAGATATAGCAGAGAGATTGAGGGCTGGCAAGTCACTGGACATCACTGCTTGCTGGAAAGTAAGCGATAAGAACGTCCAGCACCTATTATGCTGGCGGAATATTTACTATGGAATTGTCCATTTTAATGCAGTAGATGGTTAGTTATAAAGTGAGAATTAGGAACCTTCATACACCTCAATAATATTGAATTTATTTGACGGCCGACTTAAGCAATGTTAGGTTTGCGGCAGGTCGAGCACTGTGATCAGTAATCACTGCCGCCTTCCATCCTGCTGCAACACATGCCAGGACACCTTAGTCTGGCCGTCGTATTGTCCTCCAGAACAAACCTGACTGGAGAGCACTGTTGTAAGCATGTTACCAAATGGCTCAAGGGATCGTTTTCAATTTTTCCGGTTTTCTGTTACCGCCGCCAGCACTGATCGGCACAGACCAGTTAGATGGTTCATTGATCACTGGGAAACTTGGCGTTGTAATGTGAAGTTAATGCTTCCTAGAAATGGGACTTCAGTGTCTCTGTCAATGTCACGTGAATGTGAACGTCAGTGGGATTGTACGGAGTCCTGTCCCAGAAATCGCATCACATCACCGCGAGGATTACCGCTGTATACCTCAAACCGGGGCCACTTAAAAAAAAAAAATCCTTTTTTTACTGAATGCCGCTGTAGAGTTTTGTAGTCGTAGTCAGCCAGGCACAAAAGGTCAACCGATGTCAGCACAAAGGGGGCCGGTATGGCCCCACGTCAGTAGAATGGGAGCCTATGGGTGTGCAGGCATCTCCCGATACAATAAGGAATGGTTATAGCCGAATGGCTTCTGATGAGCCTACACCTGGGACCTGCACCGATCAGAACGGGGCACTTGTATCAGACTCCTAATGGAGCAGTGGGGCACATGCTCGACCACCACTCCAGTCATTCCCTACAGGGTTGCTGGGTGCTGTAATTGACTTTTTTTTGGCAGCCCCATAGAGAATGAATGGATCATTGGCCAATGGGTCATGTTAGGATGGCGCTTTTAATAGGATGGACCACAAATGGCTCATGACCCCAAAAACAAGAGTGTTGGCAGTGTTTTATTTCAGGTCTGCCATGCGATGTAAAATATAATGTTCTGCTGCAGTGTGTACTGATAGGGCAGGGGTCAGTAACCTCTGGCAATGCAGCTGGGGTGGAACTAGTATTTGCCAGAGGTTACTGACCCTTGTCAGGGCTGTGCAGTCGGTAAGCCAAACCTTCCATTGTGACGTCGCAGCAGAAATGTAGCGCTGAGATTTAGGAATCTGCAATAATATCATGGCTGCTTGGTGTGGCGATGGTATTACCAGTATGCTGTCCCTCACTCATTCACCACTCAATTGCACCCATGCTTTTTTCTCAAGCTTTTTCTTGCCTTATAGAAAAGGGCTTCATCTGCCCCTCGCTGGCGGTTATGTGCTGGTGACATAAATCTGTCACTCTTCTCATGAAGGCCAGTGATTCAGTTCTCCCTTGACCTCCGCAGTTGGCATTGACCATGTTTAATTAGGCTGTAAATCAAAAATAATAGCGAGGCGGGTGATGGCCGAGCCCCTCCTGTCCCAGTAATGTGGAAATTCTCTCCAACTGAAGATCTTGGCCTGCGTTCCTGCTTTCTGGTAATGGAGCCGCACTTCTATAGCTGGAAATTCAGCTACAAGACTGGTTTTGATACCAGTGTGAGCCACCGACTACTTTCTCTGCTAAAAGATCTCAACACAAGAGGCAGGCACCACCTCTGCTGCTTTTATATAAGGCTGGGTTCACATTGCGTTAGTGGGTTACCGCTGACGGAATCCGTTACATGGCGCAATTAACACTATGTAACGGATCCGTTAGCGCACCCATTGACCGCAAAGTATCTAACGCATCGCTAGCGTATGCCATTTTTGGCATGCATTAGCGATGTCCCGTTATTTTCTGACGGACCTCGAACACTGCTTGCATCTGCACTGCGGGCATCTGCGCTAGCGGGATCGCTCAACGCAATCCCTTTTTGTACATTGCATTAGCGCATTCCATTAGCGTTTGTGCTAAACGGATTGCACTAACGCAATGTGAACCTAGCCTAAGGACATTCCTGATCTGTCCACTTTTTTTTGTTTGTTTTTTTTTAATATTTCTTTTTCTTCCTAGCAACTTACTTTAACTTTCATAGTCTATTCATTCATTGCTCCTCTCTGCGCTGCCACCGCTTTTGGCATTAACACTTTTTTTTTCCCAAAGAAAAAAGCTGTAGGGGCAGAGGACCTCCAGTTTAGACCCCTCTTTTATAATTGAGATATACAGCTATGAAAAGTGAAGGCAGCACTGGACTTACTCCAGGAGCCGGGTATTGCCTCTGCCTAACTATCTAAATACTGTTTCCATAGCTTACAATCAGAATATTTGGTTCACATGTCCGCTATCTTGGGGTCATACTTGATTCCGAGCTTTCATTCACCCCCCACATCCGATCACTGGCTCGCTCTTATCTGCACCTCAAAAAAATTTCTAGAATTCGACCCTTTATTACTTTCGACTCTGCAAAAACTCTTAAGGTACCGTTACACTAAACGACCCTACCAACGATCATGACCAGCGATATGACCTGGCCGTGATCGTTGGTAAGTCGTCGTGTGGTCGCTGGGGAGCTGTCACACAGACAGCTCTTTCCAGCGACCAACGATCCGGGGAAAGACTTCGGCATCGTTGAAACTGTCTTCAATGATGCCGAAGTCCCCGGGTAACCAGGGTAAACATCGGGTTAATAAGTGCAGGGCTGCGCTTAGTAACCCGATCTTTATCCTGGTTATCATTGTAAAAGTAAAAAAAAAAAAAAAACGACATACTCACATTCCGATGTCTGTCACGTCCCCCGGCGTCAGCTTCCCGCACTGACTGTCAGCGCCGGCCGTAAAGCAGAGCACAGCGGTGATGTCACCGCTGTGCTCTGCTTTACGGCCGGCGCTGATAGTCAGTGCGGGGGACGTGACAGACATCGGAATGTGAGTATGTACTGTTTTTTTTTTTTTTTTTTTTTTTACAATGGTAACCAGGGTAAATATCGGGTTACTAAGCGTGACCCTGCGCTTAGTAACCCGATATTTACCCTGGTTACAAGTGAACACATCGCTGGATCGGCGTCACACACGCTGATCCAGTGATGACAGCGGGTGATCAGCGACCAAAAAAAAATCCTGATCATTCCCCAGCGACCAACGATCTCCCAGCAGGGGCCTGATCGTTGGTCGCTGTCACACATAAAGATATCGTTAGCGGGATCGTTGCTACGTCACAAAAAGCGTGACGTTGCAACGATATCGTTAACAAAATCGTTGTGTGAAGGTACCTTTACTGTTTCTCTTATTCATTCTCACCTGGACTATTGTAACTCTCTACTAATCGGCCTCCCTCTTACTAAACTCGCCTCGCTCCAATCTGTCCTGAACGCTGCTGCCAGAATCATATTCCTCGCCAACTGTTACACTGATGTCTCTACCTTGTGCCAGTCAATACACTGGTTAACCATACCCTTAGGTAATCTGAGATTTTAGATATCTTAAGCACACACATTGTATTTTTTTTGTCACCAGTATGGTGTGCTTTGCATGTATTTTTGCACAATAGAGCATGTCACTTTCATGTTTTCGTCAGCGGTTTTTCACCCCTTGACATGAATGGGTGGTGAAAAAACGTTGAAAATCTGCACCAAAAATGCAGGTATCAGGTTTTGTTGCATTTTTTTGGTTTCAAAACCTGATTCTGTTGAATACTTTTTTTTTTTTTTGTAGCCTTTTTTTACACAATGAAACCTAATGAGAAGCCGCAAGAACACAGAAAAGTTCAGCACATCTCTGCTGCATTTTTGGTGAATGCAACTAACTTTATTAACGTACTGCAGACAAATCACACAATCCACAGCTCAAAAATAAAGAGCAGAAAATAGCTGCTTGTTATACATTACCGAAAATGAAAGTTTGGCTGCAGAAAGAGATGCGTGAACGTAGCCTAGTGCTATGTGTACTTGTTGTTTTGTTTGTTTGTTTTTTCTTTTGTGGTTTTTTTTTTTTTTTTGTATGTATTTTTTTATTCTTTAAAAAAAATTAAATCTTATAATTTTTTTTTATTTTTGAGCCTTAGTTCTTTGGGGTCATGAATTAGGTGTGGAAGTTGCTATAATTCACAATACTTCGGTCTTCCCTGTTCTCTCTTTCCTATACTACGACTGCTGAGTCGGCAATACAGAAATCCCGTTCTGCTTTATCAGTCTCCTGCCATCTTGATGTGTCTTCTCGTCCATCCGCTCAGGTTGCAGCACGTCGGCTCCTTTGTATTCTCTGTGCCTCCTGCCTTCTTTTCTGCAGTGATTGACATGTGATGCCCCCCCAGGGGTTAGATTGAAATGACCATCGATCCCTATTGATCAGCGCGGTGTGAACAGACCCCTGTTGTGAATTCTGTGGCTGAGTTCACTTCTGTGGTCACAAGTGGTATTGCAGTCTCTGGGCTTCCTCCCTCAGGTGTTTTGGTGAGCTCGTTGGCTGCCTTGCTATTTAGCTCCACCTGAGTCTGTCTTCCTTGCTCCTTGTCAATGTTCCAGTGTTGGATCTGAGCTACTGCATCTTTCCTTGGGCCTGCTGCTCTGCTAGATACCGTATATACTCGAGTATAAGCCGACCCGAGTATAAGCCGACCCCCCTAATTTTGCCACAAAAAACTGGGAAAACTTATTGACTCGAGTATAAGCCTAGGGTGGAAATGCAGCATTTACCGGTGAATTTCAAAAATAAAAATAGATCATTATTTCCCCATAGCTGTGCCATATAGTGCTCTGCACCGTTCATATTTCCCCATAGGTGTGAACCATATAGTGCTCTGCACCGTTCATTGTGCCCCCTAGCTGTGCCATATACGGTGCTCTGCACCGTTCATTGTGCCCCATAGATGTGCCATATACGGTGCTCTGCACCGTTCACTGTGCCCCATAGCTGTGCCATATACGGTGCTCTGCACCGTTCACTGTGCCCCATAGCTGTGCTGTGCCATATACGGTGCTCTGCACCGTTCACTGTGCCCCATAGCTGTGCTGTGCCATATACGGTGCTCTGCACCGTTCACTGTGCCCCATAGCTGTGCTGTGCCATATACGGTGCTCTGCACCGTTCACTGTGCCCCATAGCTGTGCTGTGCCATATACGGTGCTCTGCACCGTTCACTGTGCCCCATAGCTGTGCTGTGCCATATACGGTGCTCTGCACCGTTCACTGTGCCCCATAGCTGTGCTGTGCCATATACGGTGCTCTGCACCGTTCACTGTGCCCCATAGCTGTGCTGTGCCATATACGGTGCTCTGCACCGTTCACTGTGCCCCATAGCTGTGCTGTGCCATATACGGTGCTCTGCACCGTTCACTGTGCCCCATAGCTGTGCTGTGCCATATACGGTGCTCTGCACCGTTCACTGTGCCCCATAGCTGTGCTGTGCCTTATACGGTGCCCTGCACCGTTCACTGTGCCCCATAGATGTGCCATATACGGTGCTCTGCACCGTTCACTGTGCCCCATAGATGTTCCACATAAATTTGTGCCGCCGCTGCCGCAATAAAGAAAAAAAAACACATACTCACCTCCCTTGATTGCAGCTCCCGGCGTCTCGTTCCGGCGCCTCCATCTTCCCGGCGTCTCTGCTCTGACTGATCAGGCAGAGGGCGCCGCGCACACTGTATGCGTCATCGCGCCCTCTGCCTGAACAGTCAGAGAGCAGAGACGCCGGGAAGATGGAGGCGCCGGCCGGGAAGATGGATCGGCGCCCGGCGGCTGGAACGAGGACAGGTGAATATGCTATACTCACCTAGTCCTGGCGATCCTCGCGCTGTCCCCTCCTGTCTTCGGTGCCGCAGCTTCTTTCTCTATCAGCGGTCACCGGCACCGCTGATTAGAGAAATGAATAAGCGGCTCCGCCCCTATGGGAGGTGGAGCCGCTTATTCATTTCTGTAATGAGCGGTCCCACGTGACCGCTGAAGAGAGGAAGAAACTGCAGCGCCGAAGCCCGTGGGACGGCAGGGACAGCGCGAGGATCGCTGGGACTAGGTAAGTATACCCCAGCGCCCTCAGCCCCTCACCCGCCGACCCCACCGCTACCGTGACTCGAGTATAAGCCGAGGGGGGCACTTTCAGCCCAAAAATTTGGGCTGAAAATCTCGGCTTATACTCGAGTATATACGGTAAGTGCTTCTAGTTTGTTTTCTGTTTTTTTTCTGTCCAGCTTGCTATTGTCTTTTGCTGGAAGCTCTGAGAAGCAGAGGGGTGCACCGCCGTGCTGTTAGTTCGGCACGGTGGGTCTTTTTGCCCCTTTGCGTGGTTTTCGTTTTAGGGTTTTTTGTAGACTGCATAGTTCTCTTTGCTATCCTCGCTCTGTCTAGAATATCGGGCCTCACTTTGCTGAATCTATTTCATTCCTACGTTTGTCTTTTCATCTTGCTAACAGTCATTATATGTGGGGGGCTGCCTATTCCTTTGGGGTATTTCTCTGAGGTAAGTCAGGCTTGTATTTCTATCTTCAGGCTAGTCAGCTCCTCAGGCAGTGCCGAGTTGCATAGGTAGTTGTTAGGCGCAATCCACTGCTGCTTATAGTTGTGTTAGGATAGATCAGGTACTGCAGTCTACAGAGATTCCACGTCTCAGAGCTCGTCCTATTGTTTTTGGTTATTGCCAGATCTCTGTATGTGCGCTGATTACTGCACGCTGTGTTGCCTGATTGCCAGCCATAACAGACCCCAAATCCTGTAAGCTGTTACCCGATAGCTTTGCTGCACTAGATCAGACGGCGCGCCCGTGTACAGAGGAGCAATGATTAATGAATGGCACTATACATAGAGAGGCATGAATAATAGATGCCGGAGGTTTGTACGGTTTAGTTTCCCAGAACGTGGCGGTATTTGTTCATCTTTGTTCCAGATATTGATGCTTGAGGATTGTAGTTCTGCATAATTGGGCCGCTCTGCAATGGGGGAATCTTGAAGACCCGGATAATTTCTGCGGAAGCTCTCGCGCAGATACTGGTTTTGCTTTTCCAGCAAAGTCTACACTGAACAGAAGAGGAATGTGTGAGACATGTTTAAAGGCACACTATAGATCTATTTTATATGCTCCTTTAATACTAGCAGGCTTCATAGAGGAGGGGAAGAAGGCGCTGCTTTACAGATATGGTCACAGCAGCCAGTAGTCTATGAGCTCAGCGACATTGGTCTACTATGTATGGGGGCTCTAGGCCACGTGCACACGTTGCGGAAAGTGGTGCAGACTGATTTTTGTAAATCCGCAGGTAATCCACACTGCGGATTTCCTGCGGAATTATCACGGATTTACCGTGATATTTTTTTGCGGATTTGTGTGGATTCCACCTGCGGTTTTACACCTGCAGATTCCAATTATGGAACAGGTGTAAACTGCTGCAGAATCCAGACAAAGAATTGCCATGCTGCGGAATAAACAACGCTACGTTTCCGCACGTTTTTTTCCGCAGCATGTGCACTGCAGATTTTGTTTTCCACAGGTTTACATGGTACTTGTAAACTCATGGAAAACTGCTGCAATTCCGCAGCGGCCATTCCGCTGCGGATCCGCAGCAAAATCCGCAACGTGTGCACATACCTTTAAAGGAGATGAAAACGGGGAATCGTGGACCATTTTCTTTTCATAAATGCATGCATTCTTGGCAAAAATAAATATTTTTGCAATTGAATTTCATTAAAATTTTTCCACCTATGGGGCACTTTAAAGGAATTGTCAGTCTTCAGTTGGGGGGCTTTAAAAGAATTGTCAGTCTTCAGTTTCATAAATGTGTGGGCTAAAAATAATTTTTGCAATTGGGTTTCATTAAAAAAATTGCATTATTAGCCTTTTATAGCCACTGGGTTGCACTGTCTATTGCTGGCTGCAGAGTGAGTTAGCTTGGATCCAATCAGTGAGCTTATTTTGACCTAACAGGAGAGTTTTAACTCCCCCTTCCCCTCCTTTTTTCCTTTTTGGGCTTCTTTTGGCTGCCTGATGACCACAGACTACATCAAAGTTGAAGGTTCAGCGAAAGGAAGAGCCTGTAAAAGCAAAACCATGCAAAATTGTTAGTGAAACCTAATTGCAAAATTGGCATTTAGCCCAAAATAAAAACATTTAAGTAAAAAATAAATAAATAAAAACAAACAACAAAACGGCATCATTTGTCATAATTAAATACAGCCTAGATACCAAATACTACTGTGACATCACAATGGAACTCAGCCTATAAATAAAACTGGTTTATGGCCTTATAGGATTAGTTCACAGCTTTGTTAAAAATAAAAGCTATAGTGGCTTCATCACAGTGTAGATCACAACTTCGAAATACGCACTACTGTGACATCATCACAATATAGAATACAGCCTATAAATCTGGACTGATACTAATGAGCCTGATAAACTCACCAATATGACATCTGTTTAGTAAAAACGTAACTGCACCACAAGTGGACAAAGCCTAAAAACACGATCACTGCTTTCATATCACAATAAATCAAAGCCAAGTAATGACTTCACAGACAAATGTGACCTCAAAATACGTCACCATCTGACTCGATAGCCCACCTCCTAAAAGTCATCAAACAGCAATGAGACATCAGAATAGAACAAAGCCTGTAAAAGAAGCCACACCCAGTCATGATGCCATCACAATTAAACACAGCCTATACATAAACAAGCCGAAATGTGACTTGGCAGCCGTAACGTGGCTAATAAAGCTGGATATGCTTTTTGTCTTCTTGAACCATGGCATCTTTGTCCCTGAGCCACTTGGTCCTTGATCCTTAGCCCATGGTATCTAGAATAAAATCAGTGACTTGGTTTTTTGTTTTTGTTTTTCACTTGTTTGTAGCAGTCCTGACCAATGTATCACTGGGGTCCTGGCATGCGGTACGATATGGAAAGTGTTATCTATCTTTGTAGGTTTCCTATGTAAATATGTATTGTGTAGAGACTTCAGATGCTCATTGCGACTTCTCCTTTTTGTTTCCAGATCGCCCAGTTCCTTTATAGACTTCTGGTTTCTTATTGCAAAATATTACAGTGTGTACATGAGCCATAATGGAGAAGTTTGATTTACGAGAATCTTAATTCCTTGACTGGTGTCCTCCCAGCATCTTGTGACACCTCTTCTTTTGTTTGTTTTTTATTTGCCATTTTCTTTGAATTTTTGTGGTGTGGAGCTACAGATTATACTTTTGCTGTCACCACTACACGGGGCAGGAATAATGACCCAGCAAAATTCTTGTCTATTAACACATTTAGTGCCCCGTCCCTACTGCAGCTTAGTCCACCCTCCTCCATGTCTGACGTAGGGAGTTGTTTGTGCTTACTAGAATCAAAGTTTATGGACGTGGCTCTAATTCTTGGTGGAGAAATCAAGTTTTTTTTTTTTGCAATTATGACATTGGGCCTGGATTGGATCCGTTACACTCTGGATCAGTTCTGACTCTCCGGCGTTCTTCTTTTGCAGAATGTATGACAACATGTCCACGATGGTGTTTCTGAAGGAAGACAAGTTGGAGAAACTCACCCAAGATGAGATCATTTCTAAGACCAAGCAGGTGATCCAAGGATTGGAGGCCTTGAAAAATGAGCACAACTCCATCCTGCAGAGCTTGCTGGAAACGCTGAAGTGCTTGAAAAAGGATGACGAGAGCAACCTAGTGGAAGAGAAATCCAACATGATCCGCAAGTCTCTGGAGATGCTTGAGCTGGGGTTAAGCGAAGCACAGGTAATTGCACGGTACACCGCCCTGCCGCTCATCAGGGAATGTGTCGCATGGAGCAGCTGGCAGGTCACACAACCAGTTTCACAGATTTGTGCACACTCCCGAAATATCTTCGGCTTACGTCATCCTGTGTTTAGTGCAGAAATGCCACAATGTTTGAGATGTTTGCTTTCAACGTTTGTGACTATATCTACCTGTTGAATAAACATGCCCTCTATATACAGGATAGGTGATAAATGTGTGATTGCAGGGGGTCCGATAACAGGTCCCAAAGCCCTTGTGTGAATGGAGCGGCAGTGAGCATGTGCAGAGGGTTTGGTCGCACATGCTCACTAAAGGATATTGGGAATCTCATCAGCCAGATTCCACCCATCAATCCCACATTTTGTCAACTCTCCTGGATATGTGATAGAAGCTTAAATGATACATTTGGATAGTTTAGAGCATGCAGTTCTCCGACTGGGAGAGCTGTTTGCAGGGTCCTCCATACAAATAATGGAAGTGGGTATCTTCTGTGGTCAGAGGCCAGGACCCCTTCTGTTTACACTTGGAGGCCATAAGTTGCACTAGGCTATCCCCAGCTACATTGCACACACAGGATTAAAGGGGGTATCATAAGGATGTCTGCTTAGAGAATGGCTTTTAAAAGCCCACTTATATTAACCTTTAACCCTAAGTGAAGTTGTGGTCAGCCATTCATGATCAGATCCTGCTATATCAGTAGATGTTGGACTCAACTTTAGGACCCTCCCCTACCTCGGATAAGGGTCCGGGCACACTTGTCAAGTTTCAGAGCTCTGATAGAAATGGACAGAGAAAACCATCCTCTCTATTCCTGACAGCGCGCGTCGGGGCCTTATGGAGATGGGTGCAGGCCCCAGCGGATATATCTATCTATATCTCCGATGGTAACACTTTAATATAGAATTAGCTACAAACTGCATCTTCACTGTACTGAAGTCAAGGAAGATGCAGCTTTTCTTGATCCTGTGATTTTCCTTTCTTTACTTTTTTCTGGAACAATAATCTTTGATGTTGTCTTTCCACATAGGAGCGATCAGCGTGCCGGTCACCCCTGGAAAATGTCGGCTTTGTGCTATTCTGACGTTTGTTCCTCCCCTTTAGGTTATGATGGCCTTATCCAACCACCTTAATGCAGTGGAGTCTGAGAAACAGAAGCTGAGGGCCCAGGTCCGACGGCTGTGCCAGGAAAATCAGTGGCTGCGGGACGAGCTGGCCAACACTCAGCAGAAGCTTCAGCGCAGCGAACAGTCCGTGGCCCAACTGGAGGAGGAAAAGAAACATCTCGAGTTCATGAATCAGCTGAAAAAATATGACGACGATATTTCGCCATCGGTTCGTAACCTTTTATTTAGTCTCCTTTTATCCTCCCTTTTAATTTGTGGAGTCATGGAAGAATTACACGTTATAAATCATTCAAACATTTTTTTTTTTTTTTTTTAAAGGCGACCAGTAATAAAAATACAAATTGATTTAAAGGGATTGCACAGTCACCAGTGAGGTGTATCTTGTCCGGTTTGGATAATTGTATGCCTGACAAAATTAGCCACGCTCTTTTGTTGGCATTGCTTATACGATATATGCCAGTCAAAAATGGCTTCCGCTGGCCGTCCTCTCTCCTGATCCTCCTCGATCGCCAATGGTCAGGGAAGGTATTAAAGCAAGGCTTGGTTGGTATGTTAGTAGTTGCCAAGCACTTCTGGATGGGGTGAGGGCACCTGGCAGAAACATAAAATATCTGAATTGGACTCTGTTGATCCTACGGAGTGTGATGGTCGGAGGTGACAACCTACAGCATATGGCCAAGTAATGCAGAATTACATTATTCTTAATTATTTTTGCCACAACAGCTGACGCTGCCTGAACAGTGCTGACCATGCAGGGTTTGTAGCAACACACTGGAGGAATAATGGAGGAGCTTCATAATGCAGAGCTGCAAGAGAAACCTCCAAAACTCAGAAATTCAAGTACCGTATATACTCGAGTATAAGCCGAGATTTTCAGCCCATTTTTTGGGGCTGAAAGTCCCCCTCTCTGCTTATACTCGAGTCATACCCGGCGGTCGGCAGGGGAGGGGGAGCGGGGCTGTCTAGTTATACTTACCTGCTCCCGGCGCGGTCCCTGCAGTCCCTGCTTCTTCCACCGCTGCAGCTTCTTCCTGTACTGAGCGGTCACATGGTACCGCTCATTACAGCAATGAATATGCGGCTCCACCTCCCATAGGGGTGGAGCCGCATATTCATTACTGTATGAGTGGTAACTGTGACCGCTCAATACAGGAAGAAGATGCAGCGGTGGAAGAAGCAGGGATGCAGCGCCAGGAGCAGGTAAGTATACGGGGAAGGGGAGCGCAGCGCTGCGCGATATTTACCGCTTCTCGTTCCAGTGCGGCTCCGTCTTCAGCGTCCTCTGGCAAAGACGCTCAGGTCAGAGGGCGCGGTGACGTAGTCAGTGCGCGCCCTCTGCTGGACGTCTGTGTCGAAGACGGAGCCACACGAGGAGCAGGTAAAAGTGCCGGGGGCCTGAGCGACGGAGAGGTGAGTATATGTTTTTTTTTTTTTTTTTATGGCAGCAAAAGCAAATGGGGCAAGTGGCTGTGCGGAGCATCTTATGGGGCCATAACACTTGTGCAGCACTATATGGGGCAAGTGACTGCGGAGCATCTGTATGGGGCCATAACGCTTGTGCAGCACTATATGGGGCAAGTGACTGCGGAGCATCTGTATGGGGCCATAACACTTGTGCAGCACTATATGGGGCAAGTGACTGCGGAGCATCTGTATGGGGCCATAACACTTGTGCAGCACTATATTGGGCAAGTGGCTGTGCGGAGCATCTTATGGGGCCATAACACTTGTGCAGCACTATATAGGGCAAATATCTCTATGGAGCATCTTATGGGGCCCTTATTACCCTTTATATAGGATTATATGGGGCATATTTTAATATGGAGCATCTTATGGGGCCATCATAAACTTTATGGAGCATTATATGGGGCTCCTGATTCAATATGGATATTCAAAAACACTTAACCTACTGATGTGTCAATTAATTTTACTTTTATTGGTATCTATTTTTACTTTTGAAATTTACCGGTAGCTGCTGCATTTTCCACCTTAGGCTTATACTCGAGTCATTAAGTTTTCCCAGTTTTTTGTGGCAAAATTAGGGGGGTCGGCTTACACTCGGGTCGGCTTATACTCGAGTATATACGGTACTCGCTGAAACAAACACATCATTAGCGCTGCATGCTCCTTAGAAATCAGTGTCACGCGGTTTAAGCACGGACTGGCCGCAGCTCTCATGACCTGAATGTGACTGCTTCATATATTTCTGAGACTGTCACGGTCGGGAACCCGCCGCCAGTCCGTGCATTGCGGTATGAGATCAGATCCAACTCCATGGACGCCTGAATGAGCCCTTAAAGTGATAGGCTGACTTATTTGCCAGCCTAGAGTGTCATCAGTCACTCGTGCACCCTAAGTAGGGTTTTCATCCATTAGTATGGATCACAAAGCAAATCGATTGGCAGCACCCTGGTCTATAGTCCATGTCTGCTGAATGGGAGTCGATGATGCGCTGATTACTTCTGAATCGATTGGCAGCACCCTGGTGCAGCGGCCAGGTCATTATTCTTTGCCCGCTGGATGGTAGTCCTGCAAACCTTCCAACATCTCCGGCTCTTCTTCAGGAGCTCAATACTGACCTGGCCGCTGGACCGGGATGCTGCTAATCGATTCACTTGTGAGTACGGATATAGACTCTCAAGTCAATTGTGATAAACTGGAGGTAGGACCATGTACATCACACATGCACTGTCCTAGCCCTAGCAGGATACTGGGTACCGTATATACTCGAGTATAAGCCGAGATTTTCAGCCCAAAATTTTGGGCTGAAAGTGCCCCTCTCGGCTTATACTCGAGTCACGGTGGGCGGCAGGGTTGGCGGGTAAGGGGGAGAAAGCACTGAGGCATACTTACCTAGTCCCGGCGATCCTGACACTCCCTCTGCCTGTCGCACGGTCTTCGGTGCTGCAGCTCTTCCCCTGTTCAGCGGTCACGTGGGTCCGCTCATTAGAGAAATGAATATGCGGCTCCACCTCCCATAGGGGTGGAGCTGCATATTCCTTTCTCTAATCAGCGGTGCCGGTGACCGCTGATAGAGGAAGAGGCTGCGGCACCGAAGACCAGCTGTGACAGGCAGAGGGAGCGGGACGCCGAGAGCAGGTAAGTATGTCATATTCACCTGTCCGCGTTCCACACGCCGGGCGCCGCTCTGTCTTTGCGTCCTCTTGCTCTGCCTGATCAGTCAGTGCGGAGAGACGCCGGGACCGAATGCTGGGAGCTGCAAGCAGCAAGAGGTAAGTATGGCATTTTTTTTTTTCTTATTGCAGCAGCAGCAATAGCACAGCTTTCTATGGCACATCTATGGGGCAATAATGAACGGTGCAGAGCACCATATGGCAGCTATGGGGCAATAATGAACGGTGCAGAGCGCTATATGGCACAGCTATGGGGCAATAATGAATGGTGCAGAGCACCATATGGCAGCTATGGGGCAATAATGAACGGTGCAGAGCGCTATATGGCACAGCTATGGGGCAATAATGAACGGTGCAGAGCACTATATGGCACAGCTATGGGGCAAGAATGAACGGCGCAGAGCACTATATGGCAGCTATGGGGCAATAATGAACGACGCAGAGCACTATATGGCAGCTATGGGGCAATAATGAACGGCGCAGAGCACTATATGGCACAGCTATGGGGCAATAATGAACGACGCAGAGCACTATATGGCAGCTATGGGGCAATAATGAACGGTGCAGAGCACTATATGGCACAGCTATGGGGCAATAATGAACGGTGCAGAGCACTATATGGCACAGCTATGGGACAATAATGAACGGTGCAGAGCACTATATGGCACAGCTATGGGACAATAATGAACGGTACAGAGCACTATATGGCACAGCTATGGGGCAATAATGAACGGCGCAGAGCACTATATGGCAGCTATGGGGCAATAATGAACGGTGCAGAGCACTATATGGCAGCTATGGGGCAATAATGAACGGCGCAGAGCACTATATGACACAGCTATGGGGCAATAATGAACGGCGCAGAGCACTATATGGCACAGCTATGCGGCAATAATGAACGGTGCAGAGCACTATATGGCACAGCTATGGGGCAATAATGAACGGCGCAGAGCACTATATGGCACAGCTATGGGGCCATAATGAACGGTATGGAGCATCTATTTTTATTTTTGAAATTCACCGGTAGCTGCTGCATTTTCCACCCTAGGCTTATACTCGAGTCAAGTTTTCCCAGTTTTTTGTGGCAAAATTAGGAGGGTCGGCTTATACTCGGGTCGGCTTATACTCGGGGCGGCTTATACTCGAGTATATACGGTACTTGCATAAAGACTACTACCCTCAGTGTGGAAGACCAGATGAGGCTACAAGTCATGCTCATTGGAATATGTTGGGCCATGGTTTATTCTGCTGCTATGGAGGAGAGAATGCAGAATTAATGTGTATGTATTATGCCAGTTATTAATCATGCCGCTGAATTACGATATAATGGTATGTATTATGGATAATGATGGCCGTGCAAGGTCATGTGCTGTTAGCGGCTAGTGTAAAACATATGTAATACTTGCTAAAAACTGTTCACATGGAAAAACTGAAAATGGCAGAAAATCAATATAAACTTCATGTATTGAATGTGAGAGGGGATTGTCTCTTGGTTCTTAGGTTTTGTATTTTTTTTATAGGATGATAAAGACAGTGACTCTTCTAAGGAACCTCTGGATGACCTCTTCCCTAATGATGACGACGATCAAGGGCCGGGAAGTAAGTAGCATGTCCATCAAGAGGTCAAGGGACCACATCTAGCACCAGTTCCTCTGCTCCTTATACACTTGCACTGCAGAAAGTGCACAATGTGACGTTGCGGCACTAGAGCCATTTTTTAACAGCATTAGAAAAAAACTTTGATAATGCACACAGTGATGTCACAATATAGAGACGATATGCACGGTGACGTCACAGGACTGGGTGTGATGGTCACAGTGCAAAATAGTGGTGGGATATTGACACAGTGATGTCACTATGCAGGAGTAATGATGTCACAAAACACTAATAACAGATGGTGATGTGATTACACACAGTGATGTAACAGTATGGGAATAATGCATGTTGATTTCACAGCAAAGTACCGGGTTAATAAACCTGGTGATGTCACGGGCTAATAACGGAGGTCCACAGTGATGTCACGGCCTAATAACGGAGGTCCACAGTGATGTCATGGCCTAATAACGGAGGTCCACAGTGATGTCACGGGCTAATAACGGAGGTCCACAGTGATGTCACGGGCTAATAAAACATTTTAGTGGAATTATCATGCACACAGTGATGTCATTATGTAGGGGTAATGGGCAGTGATTTTACAGCATTGATGGCAGTACAAAATTAAACGTGGTGGGAAAGGTTAAAAAAAAAAAAAAAAAATTCAATCGTTTTTGGTATTTGCAGTACAACAGCCCCACAGCAGCGCGGCCGCCGCTGCCCAGCAAGGTGGCTATGAGATCCCAGCGCGACTAAGGACCCTCCATAATCTGGTGATCCAGTACGCATCCCAGGGCAGGTATGAAGTGGCTGTGCCGCTCTGCAAGCAAGCTCTCGAAGACCTGGAGAAGACCTCCGGCCACGATCACCCCGATGTCGCCACGATGCTTAACATACTGGCTCTGGTATACAGGTATGAGACGATGGTGGGAAAACGAAACCAGGTCCTACTGCGGTCCTCACATTTCAGCCCCGGTGCCTCTGCAACGTGTGAACTCTGCCTTATCCTACTCTTACTGTGTTCCAGGGACCAGAACAAATACAAAGATGCTGCCAATCTGCTGAACGATGCCCTCGCTATTCGTGAGAAGACCTTAGGAAAAGATCACCCGGCGGTCAGTATCCTGGCGTGGTTTTTTTTTTTTTTTTAAACCTTCCATCTAGGACTTTCTAATTTGTGCTTTTAAAGTGTTGACATTAAACTCAACAGGACAGATTGCTAATGACCCAGCTGATTCCTAGAAGCGGCAGGTAGGGTCATACAGAAGTCTACACGCCACATGTCAATCATCTCTAATTAGCACCGCCCCCGGTGCTCTCTAATTGTGCCGCGGTCCTTACTCCAGCACTGGTTACTGTATTAATCTACAGTGAATATTCACACAGAGCAGGTTTAGTGCAGAATTTTTCACAACCATCCGCATTTCCTAAATGGGGCTTACAGAAATCCACAGAACACTAATGATCAGATCTTGATTTTCATGGAAATTTCTGCAACAAACCTGCCTACTTCTAAATTTGCATTCAGACCTAGCTGAAAAAATCTGCCGCTTCACTGATTTTTTTTTTTTTTTGCTACTCTAGATAATGTGGACATTTATTTCACCTCTTATGCGAAATCTGCAGTTGATTTTGGATATTTAAGACAAGACCTGCCTGCTCTCCTCAAATACTTTTCCCCTGAAATGCAACTTTTCTTAGAGCTTGGCATTGTACAAGTTGCTCTGTTGTTCCTCCTGTAAATGGGCATTGGCTTTGTGGACTCTGTCCTTATAGATGGGTTCTGTCCTTAGAGTTTAGCCCTACATTTCCAGGAGGAATAACATAAGGGTGTTTTTTTTTTTTTTTTTTTCGTTTGTTTGTTTTTTGGGAAAGTTGCTCTTTAAATTATTGTGTTGCTAAAATAAAAAGGAGCACTGTCAGGTCCTCTTTAAGAGAAAATTGATTATTGATGTGGGCAGGAATCTGTCCAGTGGACATGGCATTTTTATTTTTGACTACTCATATAAGTGGATGTAGCAGTTCCAGTTTTTTTTTTTTTCTCGCTGCGGCCCAACAAGACGGATCTTGTAAAGGCCAATTACACTAGGCGGCGGCAGTAATAAATTCTGTCACTGCTACACCCATCTTGCAAGGTTTATGCATCAGAAATGGCTGGCCTTGTTCAAATCCACATGTCCCTGAACTTCTAGCCCCTGTGGCCCACAGTTACCAATCCAATCTCCGTCTTCTATGCAATCACTAGTTAATTTTTCAATTCCCGGTAATGATCTATTGTTGTGCTGTTATTCTTGTCCCACAATGTCATTTCGTCCACACAAATAGTCTTCTGCCCCTTTTTAAAGTTAATTCCTTCTTTTCTCACGAATTGATTTTCTGCAATGTTCTGCCCTCGCCCTCGGAGACACTTTGTGCTTTGATGTGACTGCGCGGAGATCGCCGCCTGTGGATATTAAGAGACGTTTTACAATTTGCAGGTTGCAGCCACCCTTAATAACCTCGCTGTACTCTATGGGAAACGGGGGAAGTACAAGGAAGCTGAACCGTTATGTAAGAGGGCCTTGGAGATCCGGGAAAAGGTAAGTCGCCAAAGGCTGAGCACATGCAGACGCTTATGTCCTAGCACCGCTGCCTGACACATATGGAGGCAATGGTTGCAGACAGACGCCGTATAGGACATGATCTAAAAGATCAACATATGGGTAATGCACGGCAGCGGTGTTTTCTGGAGGCAGCTGAATCTCCAGGAGAATAAAGGCCCCTTCACATTAAGCGACGCTGCAGCGATACCGACAACGATCCGGATCGCTGCAGCGTCGCTGTTTGGTCGCTGGAGAGCTGTCACACAGACCGCTCTCCAGCGACCAACGATGCCGGTAACCAGGGTAAACATCGGGTAACTAAGCGCAGGGCCGCGCTTAGTAACCCGATGTTTACCCTGGTTACCATGCTAAAAGTAAAAAAAAACAAACACTAGATACTTACCTACCGCTGTCTGTCCTCCAGCGCTGCGCTCTGCTTCTCTGCTCTCCTCCTGTACTGTCTGTGAGCCGGAAAGCAGAGCGGTGACGTCACCGCTCTGCTTTCCGGCTCACAGCCAGTACAGGAGGAGTGCAGAGCACAGCGCTGGAGGACAGACGGCTGTAGGTAAGTATCAAGTGTTTGTTTTTTTTTACTTTTAGCATGGTAACCAGGGTAAACATCGGGTTACTATGCGCGGCCCTGCGCTTAGTTACCCGATGTTTACCCTGGTTACCAGTGAAGACATCGCTGGATCGGTGTCACACACGCCGATCCAGCGATGTCAGCAGGAGTCCAGCGACGAAATAAAGTTCTGGACTTTATTCAGCGACCAACGATCTCCCAGCAGGGGCCTGATCGTTGGTCGCTGTCACACATAACGATTTCATTAACGATATCGTTGCTACGTCACAAATAGCAACGATATCGTTAACAATATCGTTATGTGTGAAGGTACCTTAATAGTTCATGTCACCATTAGTCCAGTAAGTAAAGCTGCCAGGAATCTGCAGGTGCCGCTCACTTTCTGGCCAACATTTTGTTTTAAAGGGCAGCATGTCAAGGCGAGTATGCAAAATACTTATGCTCGTCGGCATATATTGGCAACATTTTTGCCCAAAATTGTGTTAAGTAGCTCTGCAATGCATTGCTTACTTAATTCATTTAACCCCTTTCTGTATATCCTACGTACAAGTCTGGAGCAGACTCCGAGGCTCAGCATGCCCCATTCCTGGCATATGATGGCTGTGTTAGAGGCAGATAATTGCCTGTTTTAACAGCAGCGAGAGGAGCTGAGCTCCACCCGCTGCTGCCAACGCCTTCAAATTCTGCTGCCGCCAACCTTGACAGTGGCATCTCAATGCACTACCATTCCATACACTGATCGCCAAAAACAATCCAGTGGCACCACAACCTGCTGAAGACCCCCATGCCTGCCAGGATGGTGCTTCTTGTGCGATTTTTTTTTTTTTTTTTTTTTTTTTTTTTTTTTTTTTTTTTTTTTTTTAAATATATACTATGTAGTATAGGCAACCAGATAATCGCAGGCTTAAGTCCCATTAAGGGACTTAACATGTTACTTATTTTGTTTTTTTTATGTTCCACCTATTGCATAAAATGGTACTAAGCCTTTCCCACGGACATAGGTCTGTCTCTGAAGCAGAGCGTTCTGCACCATTATTACGGTAGATCTTACAGACTGACGAGGCTTTTCTCTGCTCCTTTTTAGAAGGATGGAGGTTGGCATTCTCCAAACTGTTGGAGTCGGGTACTTTATAGGGGGCAATAGCATTTCTTGAATACTTTTTGATTGCCTTTTTTAGGTGCTGGGCAAGGACCACCCAGATGTAGCAAAGCAGCTGAATAACCTGGCGCTGCTGTGTCAGAACCAAGGCAAATATGAAGAAGTGGAGTATTACTACCAGAGAGCGCTGGAGATCTACCAAACCAAGCTGGGACCGGATGATCCAAACGTGGCAAAGACTAAGAACAATCTGGTAAGTTTCCAACAGTGCCAGCCTATGCGTTCTGTGCAGTAAAATGGTTCCCGAAGCCCTGAAAATCTTCTCCCACGTTCCAGGCGTCTTGTTACCTGAAACAAGGCAAGTTTAAGCAGGCTGAGACTTTGTACAAGGAGATCCTGACCCGAGCGCACGAAAGGGAGTTTGGCTCTGTGGACGGTAAGGATTGTGTTCTCAAACGACCTTCATAATTCAAAGTTAATTGCTTATCAACTTGTAAGTGACGCTCTGCTTTACATCCTCTGGTCTTTGTTTTTTAACTTTTGATTTCTTTTGCTTTGAAGATGAAAATAAACCAATCTGGATGCACGCTGAAGAAAGAGAAAAATTCAAAGTAAGTTTCACTAGACCTTATATGTGGGTTCTCCAAGATGTTGCTCTGGCCCCACACATGTGGCTGTACGGCTAGTGTTATGGCATCTGGCATGGTCAGAGGAACTAGAAATCGGTACTGGGGTCGCCAGCAATGATGCCAAGGTAAAGGCTTTGGAAAAAAGACAGGCGCACATAGGGTGATATCGTTTAGTGCAAGGGGTGAGGATGGTGCTCACCTGATTGGGTTGTGTGTGGTAGAACGCCCATGAAAACCCGTTGTCACGTCTGCAGGTCCAAGATGCCCTTCTTCTGCATATAAATATGCATAGGAGAGTGTTGGCATTTGGATGGTGGCGCTGTTGTATATAAACAGTGGTTGCTCGCATAGAGATAGACTTCCAGTAGCTTTGCGCGTTTCGGGTCCATACAGACTGAAAATGACATGCATGGTTATATCCGAGCACAACTCTCTTCTGTGATGTATGAATCTGAATGTGTTTGTCTTAGGGGAAACAGAAGGATGGCACGTTCGGAGAATACGGAGGCTGGTATAAAGCATGCAAAGTTGACAGGTAGGAATGTCACGTGGAGGATCTGAAAATGGCAGATACACAACTGCAGATATCACTTAAAAGGCTGCCAATAGATGAGGGGGTTGTCTGCTTTGCACAATCCCTTTCTTTTGTTAAAAGGACCCTGCAGCAATCAGCTGATCACAGGGTGTCCTGTTCATCGAAACCCCAGCAATCAACTCTGATCTGTTACTGACCCTTGCAGCACCTCCCCAGGTGAAACGATTCATTACACAGTAGACATGTCTGAGAAACCCAGGAACCAGGGCACCAGATGTCCTCCTTTAATAACTTTATTGGTACAGAAAAATCACATTTTGGCGGCTCAGGGCCTTTATCAAGCCATGCATGGCTCTCGGAAATGTGATTTTTCTGTACCAATAAAAATACCAGAGGATGACATCTGGTGCGCTGGTTCCTGGAAATCGCTGTATTGCTGCAAGCTAGTGGAGGGTTGCACCAGGTATGCACGGATGACAGAGTGGTGCACGGGACCCATCTATTGCAAGCACCAGTGGGATGTCCATCAGATACGGAGACATCATCCAAAATGGGGGTTCCCTTTCTAAGTTCAGAACAGTGAATCCCTCCTGTTAACAGGGCTCTCTCATGAATGGAGCCCCTGCCTACATACCTTATTGGGAAAGTATAAACATTATAGAGAAGCACCAGGACCGCTAGGGGCTCTCCTCTAAGAGTCAGTCCTGTTGGCGGACTCAAACGGTCCTTTCTCACATGTATGGCCATTCATCTAAATGGCCACCGTGTAATTGCATTTCATCTGTAGCAGTCGCTGCAGGGTAAATGATTGGCTGGTTGTGCTGTCCCTGGCCAAAATTGGCTTTAATCACCCCCTTTGCAATTAGTTGCAGCGTTGTCTGCATTTCACACAATATTTTACACACTATGCAATTTTTTTTTCTTAAACCATTGTACAGAAAATTGTAAACACTTTGTACATCCGCTAAAAATAATTTGCTTCTGTGTCCAGCCCAACGGTGACCACAACGCTGAAAAACCTCGGAGCACTTTATAGACGTCAGGGCAAGTTCGAAGCTGCTGAAACACTAGAGGAAGCGGCGATGAGGTCACGGAAGCAGGTAAGTGCAAGTCGTGGTGTCGTACCGTGATTGTGAGTGCTTCATCCCTGTGATCCGGTTAGGCGCTGACAGAGAGGGTGCAAGAACTGGAGAAGTCCAGCTTTGAAGCCATGTGGAATCGCGCTGGTCCATTTGGACGACTACCAAGTGCATTCACACACCCTCAGTGCACTTCCAGCATAACTTGCATATATATCTTCTATGCTAGATTTCCACTACTTCCGGAATTAAAAACATTTTTGCAGGTTCTCCTTATAGAGTAGCTTAAAAAAATAAATAATAAGAATTACATTTTCTCTTAAAGGCCAATTGTTTTGCCATTTTTTTTTTTGCTGTGTCCAGTTTTGTAATTTGCATTGATGGGATATTTGTGTGTTGTGTTCCTGTCTCGTGGATGTAATTGCATGCATTCATCAGTCCTTTTTTCTGCGCAACGGGAAATGCCAATTTTCAGCCTTAATTTTTTATCCTATGAAAGTGAGAATAGATGAGATCAGCATAAAGTGTGATGACTTCTATCTCAGGCTTCGTTCACACGATGAGCTTTTGGTGACTTTTTTTTTTTTTTACGCTGCATATTTTTGAAAAAAAAAAATGCAAGTAACCTATATTAATTAATGGGTGCAGAAAATCTGCAACATCAATATCCTTACCAAAAGCTCACGGTGGGAACATAGCATTATACTCCATTAGATGGCTCGTTCAGTGCCATAATCTCATAAATTGGCAACGGCGCTGAGGACGTGGTACTCCGTTGTACCACAGCTGCTGAGATGCAAGTGGCAGCCTTTTTATTTGTGTGCACCCCTTTGCTAGACAATTAGTAATGCTGTATACTTGCACTACACATAACAATGACAGGGTTGCTAAAACTAATGTCCACTTTCAAAGTGGGCCAGCAAAAAATAGTAAAAATTGCTATGACCATAACTAAGAGACAGCGGCCAAAGCCTCTGGTGAACGGTCAAGCCTCATATCAAGCATTTATTTCAGTGGCCAGCTTGTAATACTTCATTTTGCCAGCAGAGTGCACTGTAGGGAAAACATACAGCCAGAGGTTGCAATCTCCTGATCGCCAAGCGCTTTAATATTAGTAAATGATCTAGGACCCTGGGAAAGACCCCTGACTATTGTGTAGCTGTTTTTCCATGTTGGGGCACAGTTGTCACGTAGTTTGAAGCTGCATGGCTGACGTGTGTCCTCTGTGGTGTCATTATGATATTGTGAAGGTGTCCGTGCCTTAAGATGCATGCCTCCTGGGAGGGAAGACCGGCTTTCCTTTCCAGGCTTTGACGTTTTTGTACGTCACCTTTCTGCCTTCCTTCCTTACTTACATCTCAGGGGCTTTTTCCTTTTTTACTTGTAACGCAAGGGTCCTGTCTCACAGGGACTAGACAATGTCCACAAGCAGCGAGTGGCCGAAGTGTTAAACGACCCAGAAAGCATCGAGAAAAGGAGGAGCCGAGAGAGTCTGGACGTGGTAAAGTACGAGAGCGGTCCTGACGGAGGGGAGGAAGTGAGTATGAGCGTAGAGTGGAACGGGGTAAGTGCAGTACACAGTGTGGCAAGTAATGGCCCGCAGACCCGTCCGAAAACTCATCAATGTGATCCGCATGCTACTGTGATAATCCGAATAATACACCGCAAACCTCCTGCCTGATAATCTCTCATCTGACCTCCTCTCCTTGTCCTGTCATGCTGATTGACTGTCCCGGGTTATCCTTTACCCAAATGCCCATTAGTTGGCCTAGAGCGCTCTCCTTTTTAGTTACCACCTGTTCCCATTGCCTAGATTTCAGTAACTCTTACTCCAGGCATGGCATCTCTTATGGGAAAAGCTTTTTTTTTTTTTCCCCCCCCCCCATAATTTGACACTGAAATCAAAAGTCTACAAGAAACCCTCATTATTAATCAGATCTGGCCTGTTACAAAATTATTTTTTTTTATTCTGGGTAATGCTGTAAGAGATTTCATGCCTTTGTGTAGTTTCAAATATTCAAGGAAAGCTACATAATTTCCTTGTTGCCTTGCAAAGCTCAGACTACTCCCATTTTTATATCATTGATTTGCCTTAGAGGTCTTCCAGCCCTATGATATTGTCACTAATATCTAATAAGGATAATTGCCAGAGCTTACTTTGAGAGTTCTATATTTTCCATTCACACTTAAAGGAAACATGTCTCTTGTCATAAATATGTAAATTCTTTACCTGGTGTAAATCCCGCTGTTCTCCTGAAACCGGCGTTATTTTTCTTTTCTTCCTGCACCTTTCCGTTCCTCTGATATGACCTTTCCTTATCTGTATTTAAATCTGGTCTTGTTAGCAAAGTGGGCGTGGCCCTCAGCTCTTAGAGGGTGTTGCCTTGAGGAGTACACCCAGATTTATGTACAGTGCATATGAGGCCATATCTCAGGAACAGAGAGGCGTACAAACAAAAGAAAAACTGCGCCGGATTCAGGAGAACAGCGGCATTTACACCTAGTAATAAAAGATGACAACTAACCAGTCCTCTTTAAAAAGAGGGATTGTGCATGCTCTACCACCCCTTTTCTGGGGACTCTTTATTTTCTGAACCTGTAGACCTACTAGAAATCAGAGTCTCGGCCAATTATTTATCCTTTGGGACTTCATGCCCTCTATTAATGCATACTATATTTTACTATTTTTTTTTTTCCCTTTGTGAGTGATAACTAGGAGATCTGCCACTGTAGACTCCTAATCACGTGGTTATACACTGATTCCATAATTCAAGAGGCTGTCTTCTTTCATCGCCCATCTTTAAAGGGGGTAGTCCAGCTCCGCTCACTTCCACATTGGAAGGGGGTCGGAGACCACACGTCTACAGATGTCAGCCTGTCTGTGCGAGCGGCAGGCATCATTCATCTATCCCATTCCATTCATGCTCCTTAACATCTGTCCCGCTTGTCCCGCTCTTTCACTTGGTTCATAGGCGTCTCTTGCTCTCGCTGAGTGGACGATGTGTTATGCATGATCTCCCCTGTAGGAGGCGCTGTAAGGGACGGGCTTCCTGGATGTAGAAATACAACATGTAGTCACCATCTTCCTTGTAGTTTCTTTTGCACCCAGACACTCAATCAGCATTGTTTCCACTTCTGCACAATTTCCTGTAATAATCCCGGCTGTGCCCGTGTGCCGCACGGGACCCTGCCTCGTATATTCTGCTGATTCATAACTGTGTACTGTACTCTTCCCTTCATTTCTGCTGGACTCTGCATGTTCTGTATTAAATGTCTTTGCCTAACGTGCAGATAATAGATAAGGTAAATTACAACAGTATTTCTAGGTCTGTCGCGGCCCCTTTAATGAAATTAACCCCATAATAACCCCACCATGATGTGTTATTAATAGTGATGAGAGAACGTGCTTGGATAAGGTGTTTTCTGAGCATGCTCGGGTCCTAACAAAGTGTTTTCAGCGTGCTCAAATAATATGTTCGAGTTCCCGCAGCTGCATATCACGGGGCTGTTCGATAACCACAACTGATGCAGGGATTGCCTAACAAACAGGAAATCCCGGCATGTGTTGTGACTATCTAAAATCCGCGGGAACTCGAACGTATTATTCGAGCACGCCGAAAGCACTGTTAGGACCCAAGCATGCTCAGATAACACCTTATCCTAACACGTGTGCTCATCACTAGTTATTAACGTATGGGGCCGCACCTAACAGATTGTGATGCTGGATACTATGACTCTTCTGTTAGCCTGGGGTGAAGGGGATATTGACTATGAAGCCAGAATGTTATTTGTGACCCTTGTATGACTCCCCAACCTCATCCAATCTTTTATTTGGTTACATCATACC
The DNA here is from genome assembly GCF_032444005.1 of Ranitomeya imitator. Taxonomy (NCBI): domain Eukaryota; kingdom Metazoa; phylum Chordata; class Amphibia; order Anura; family Dendrobatidae; genus Ranitomeya; species Ranitomeya imitator. Next base: position 750,958,116 of record NC_091282.1, on the reverse strand, counting down.
ATATTTTTTTTTATTTTATGTTCCGAAGGAAACGTACCACATCCCATATACTTTATGGTGTCATTTTATTACAGCGGTTTCTGCCTGTGATACGTTCTTGCATGACTTTGTACGATGCATGATGTATGTCGGCTCCTTCTTTTCATGCCAAAAGCTCAAAAATGGGTTAAAAGTGAAGATTTACGTGGGAGTCGGAGACTGTAAAGGGGCTTGCAATAATAGCAGTTGCCTATAGTTACAGGGGTATTCTTCTCTCTCCTAACCATACGCAGTCTATGTTCTCTGGGTTTGATCTTTGCACTTTTGAACCCCTGAAAACCGCTGCAGAGGATTAGGAAGAGCAGTATAAACCAAGAAATCCCCATTTTCACGTTCCTCCGACTCTCCCCATTGCTCTCCGAGTGTGTCCACCAGCAATTGTGGAATTGGGGGTGTTAAAATGCAGATTTCTTACTCGTGCATCCTGCCTGATCACCACTCCAGATTTGACTACACTGCTCCTCTCTTCTATACAGCATCGTCCACAGTTTTCAGAGAGGTGAAAATTGCGGACTGTCTCCCTTTGCAGTGGCACTGCTGTACCAATGAGTATGGGAAGGTTTGACGGGTCCACCGCACTAGATTATTCCCCTTCATTCTCACTATTGGTGGCGTATACCAGTGCCATCATTGTAAGATTGGAATACCCCTTTAATCTTAAAGGGGTTGTCTTGTGACTATAGCTTTTTTTTTTTTTAAATGGAAATAAACCGAGCAGCAACTCTGCTTATCTCCTGCATTCATCAATCGATTCTGCTGCCATTTTTACCTCCTGGACCCTCGTGATGCAGTCGGGGTATACAGGCTGTCACCATTGCCATTAGGAAGTGCAGAGAGCTTATCTAGATACAGGTCTGTTTTAGGGACTTTAGCAAGAGGTATGCAACAAAATCCGATTTCTGGCATGCGCATGTACCCTCTGCACGGTCCCTTCTTAGTTCTACATGTGGGGGTTTGCATGTCTGATCCCATGAGACGGATGTGATGACCGAGTCCGATCATCACGATAAATATCCTGATATTTGCTGAAGCTCGTTCTACCCGTCCTCATCAACGCCATCCTGCCCTTATCACAAAACGCTTCTTTCATTGTTACCTTCCATTCACAAAACTTGTCGGCTTTTATTTTTATGCATGTTCTCATTAGATTCATGTAATCCATGTATCCATGTTGTCCCTATTGGTGCTCGCCATGCAAAATCACTTATAACCGTCCCAAGAATAGATTCCTACCTGGCTAAAGTGGTAAGTTGCCATCAGCCCCCTCCAGTCCATCCGTGGAAGGAGCCCAGTGCTCGGGGTTCTTCCCTCTGGCTGTATTACTCTCTATAGTGTATTTGTGCCTTTGTGGGGTGCCATATATGATTATACAGAATATATCTGTGATGTGACTGCTATAAGTGACTTGCATTGTGAATTTTGGTCATTGTGCTCTTTCTCTCTTTGCTAATAGATTAGATACTTGGCCTTTACAGTATACTGCCTTTCTTAACCTGGTCCATGTTGGCTCCTATATTTGGCCTTATAACCAAACCCTTAAAGGAGAAATCCATTTAAAGTTTGGCGTAGTCCATGATGAAGTGCAACCTCCTTTGCCACTCCGCAGAGATATACCGTATATACTCGAGTATAAGCCGACCCGAGTATAAGCCGACCCCCCTAATTTTGCCACAAAAAACTGGGAAAACACATTGACTCGAGTATAAGCCTAGGGTGGAAATGCAGCATTTACCGGTGAATTTCAAAAATAAAAATAGATCATTATTTCCCCATAGCTGTGCCATATAGTGCTCTACACCGTTCATTATTTCCCCATAGCTGTGCCCCATATAGTGCTCTGCACCGTTCATTGTGCCCCATAGCTGTGCCATATACGGTGCTCTGCACCGTTCATTGTGCCCCATTGCTGTGCCATATACAGTGCTCTGCACCGTTCATTGTGCCCCATTGCTGTGCCATATACGGTGCTCTGCACCGTTCATTGTGCCCCATTGCTGTGCCATATACGGTGCTCTGCACCGTTCATTGTGCCCCATTGCTGTGCCATATACAGTGCTCTGCACCGTTCATTGTGCCCCATTGCTGTGCCATATACGGTGCTCTGCACCGTTCATTGTGCCCCATTGCTGTGCCATATACGGTGCTCTGCACCGTTCATTGTGCCCCATTGCTGTGCCATATACGGTGCTCTGCACCGTTCATTGTGCCCCATTGCTGTGCCATATACGGTGCTCTGCACCGTTCATTGTGCCCCATTGCTGTGCCATATACGGTGCTTTGCACCGTTCATTGTGCCCCATTGCTGTGCCATATACGGTGCTCTGCACCGTTCATTGTGCCCCATAGAAATCTCTGCCGCCGCTGCTGCAATAAAAAAAAAAACCCACATACTCACCTCCCTTGATTGCAGCTCCCGGCGTCTCGTTCCGGCGCCTCCATCTTCCCGGCGTCTCTGCTCTGACTGATCAGGCAGAGGGCGCCGCGCACACTATATGCGTCATCGCGCCCTCTGCCTGAACAGTCAGAGCGCAGACGCCGGGAAGATTGAGGCGCCGGCCGGGAAGATGGAGCGGCGCCCGGCGGCTGGAACGAGGACAGGTGAATATGCTATACTTACCTAGTCCTGGCGATCCTCGCGCTGTCCCTCTGCCTGGTCTTCGGTGCCGCAGCTCTTCCTGTCAGCGGTCACCGGCACCGCTGATTAGAGGAATGAATAGGCGGCTCCGCCCCTATGGGAGGTGGAGCCGCTTATTCATATCTCTAATGAGCGGTCCCACGTGACCGCTGAAGAGGGGAAGAAGCTGCAGCACAGAAGCCCGTGGGACGGCAGGGACAGCGCGAGGATCGCTGGGACTAGGTAAGTATACCTCAGCGCCCTCACCCCCTCACCCGCCGACCCTGCCACCCACATTGACTCGAGTATAAGCCGAGAGGGGCACTTTCAGCCCAAAAATTTGGGCTGAAAATCTCGGCTTATACTCGAGTATATACGGTAAGTACCATTTATCACCAGTCCTCAGGATAGACAACAAATGCATGATCACCTCCGAGACTCCAGAACAAAGCTCCCAAAGTCATCCGTGTGAACGGAGCAGCAGTGAACAGGCGCAGTCACTTGCTATAGACCATGAATGGTGCAGCAGTTGCACATTTACACAACTTTTAAGACCCCTCGCCCCCCGGTCTCAGTTATTCCCACAGTGATCATGCATTTATCATCCATCCTGTGGGTAAATAATATGGGTTGTGTATAAGACAACGCCCTTTTAATATTTTGAAGCTAGAATTGAGCAAAACAATTTGCAGGACCCTGGCCTGTACTCCGCGGCAGCCGGACTGGAGGGCTGTGAATGACGTGACGACATTGAATGGCCTCCTAATCTGAAACTGCTCCTACAAATTATTGCTCAACTCGTACTAGACGTCTGATTTTCAGTAACAGAACTTTCTGTGCTAAATTGTTTTAAAGCGGTGTCCACTGCTAAGACAACCCCTTCTCAATCTCTGTCTTTACCCTCAGTAAAATAATAACACTTGTACTCACCTTCTGTGCCGGCGCTAGCTCTCCCGGGGCTCTCGTGACGTAATGCGATCCCTGTTGCCAGTTGGCGCTGCTGACTTCACTCTTCCCTCCTTTGGACAAATCAGTCATCTAGAGGAAGCGAGAGCTGCGGCTCCTCTCCCTAACTCTCCGGATGTCCGTTACCTCCGTAGGAGAGAAGAGTGCAGCCAGTGCTGACTGGCCACAGGGATTGTGTTGCATAATGTCATGAAAGCCCTGGGAGAGCAACACCGCTGGAACAGTGCTGGAGAGGAGTATAGGTGTTACTATTTTTCTTGGTGGAAACCTAATGATTTAGAAGGGGTTGTCAGAGTATCTTCTATAGATCCCTGATCAGTGGCGATCGGAAATTGCAGACCATCGCCAACCATGTGTGCATAGAACAAATGGTTTTCCCCTTTAAGTAACTCTATACTCATACCTTTTCCAGACATCTGGGCAGAAGTTAAAGCTTTTGTTTCTCCAAATGACCAGATCGTGATGTCTTCTGGGCCATTCGACCTAGAAATACTGTCTGCAGGGGGAAAACTGTGAATTAACTCTCCAGTGTTTTCATGGAGATGTTTTTTTTTTTTTTTCTCTCTTTCCATTTCCTCTCCACAGGCGTAGATGCCTTGTGTGATACTAATTCTGTCTCCTGCATGACGGACGTGCTCCATCTTCTCAAGCTTTAACCTCTCTCTCCAGTACTGAGCGCAGTGTCTAGCACTTCTGTAGGATCCCCGTCTACGCTGTCATACACACTTTCTTTGTAAATTGACCATTTCCACCACGAGAGCTGACACTTTTTTTTTTTTTTCTTAACACTGTATATCTGTAGCTTTGTCTAAACTGTAATCTAGCAATGGAGAATTGTAACCCAACCATGAAGCCATGTGTTACTATAATGTATTATGTCACTAGGAAAGCACTTCTCAGCTAGCCGCTCTCTCATGGAAGGTAACTAATAATCTCGTGGTCCGTTAACGGCATGAAGTGGACCTCTAACCAAGACCACCTGTACGCTGTAGAATTACAAAGCATGTCCTGCAAGTGCTTGAACCCGGTCGTGGAGACCCATGGTGTGGTTACCATCCAACGTTGGCTTCATGGGTCTCCGGCGTTGAGTCTTCACTGGATTTAGATCTCGTTCAGTCTTTAGTGTGACTTCATGGCAGTTGTGCTTCTTCTACTAATCCTAAAAGTGTGTGATGATTTGTGTATAAGTCTTTCTACCTTCTAATAAACTCTCTCCACCTGACCTTCGTCTACGTCTTCTTGTCTGCTTGGTTCTTTTTCTTGCTAACTTGTCCTGGGTGGACCTTATCTGCAAGGAGTGACCTACATGCATGATATTTTGTGCAGTTTCTAAAATCATCAGTGTGGACATCCACAAAGCAGGAGATGGAGAAAAGTGGTGTATGTCCTACTAAGCCTTCATTTCTGCCTAAAGGGGCCAACGGCGCCACTGTCGGAGCATCCATCTCACACCTGTAAGATAAGGGATTTCCATCTCCACTCAATACGATACATGCTGATCATCCATGCCACCTGTCTTGCCGGATTTCTTGGAACGCAACAACAACTGACACAGGAGTGGCGCCGACACATGCACAAATCCTGGCAAGTGCATGATCGACGCCACGTCGGTAGTGCCTCTGCCTCCCGGTGTGGAAATAAGAGGTTCCAGATATCCCCTTTAAACCCAGAGTGATCTATAGACAGGCCAGTTGTTGATATTTGCTGCTTGGAAGGCGAACCACGGTTGTTGTGCAATGTGAACCCTTCTGGACATAAAGGGGTTCTCCGGAGCTAACATGCTGATCGGTTGGTGTATGACCTCTGTGACATGCACTGATCGGCAGGGCACTTTTATACCCTTTGGAATGGAGCATGCCTGGCCGCCGACAGCCCTATAGGGAATTTATGAGGTGGTTGAGAATGCTTGGATAAAAATGCCCTGTTCTGTCAATCAGTGCGGGACTCAGTGATCATGCACCAACCAGCCAAGCAACCTAAGGACAGGGGCAGCGCTGATTTCCCGGTTATGGTATCAAACGTCTGCTGAACAGTAAAAGATTGCTTAATTTAAAAGGCTTGTCCAGTTACCTATATTTCACCTATCCTCAGAATCAACACTTGGGTCGGACCGCTGGGACTCCTCCTAAGCAAATCCGAAGAACTAGGGTGTCAGTGATGTAGCAGTGAGCATGTGCTACCTATGCTCCATTCATTGCTTATAGGAGTGGTGGTCGCACATGCTCGGGATCGGTGGGGGATCTCTGCAGCCGGACCACCTGCAGTCGTACATTATCTTCTCTCCTGTTGATGCTTGCAGGTAGCTGGGGCCTTGGCATTCTAACACCCTGCGGGTTTCCGATGCAGACATGATGGCGGGTATCAGATTATTTATGGCACTGTTATACTTGGTATTAATATAATAAAATGATATATAACATAAAGCCAACCATGCATATGGCTGTGGTACGTTTTCAGAAAACTATATTTATAAGCTTCACTTGGTTTGGTGTGAAGAAGGAAATCTATTGAATTTTCATGTATGCAGCAGGGATTGTAGAGAACAGGGAATGACGTTCTCCTGAAGCCCCGATCCCCACTGTGGTCACATCTGTGGGTTACTATGTCTCAGACCAGCATGTTATGGACATGTTTGTGTGCCCCTATTATGGAGGCTAGTCCCGGCCCAGGTCATTGATCTCTAGACGTTGTCACTTTGGGTCATAGACTCTTGTTCACACGAGGAATAACACTTGTAATAGGGGTGCACAAACTGTGCCATGAATAAGCTCCCCCGACACTTCCCTAACCCACAGAATTCTGCCTGTACATGATGTGGATCGCTCTGCGACTTTGCAAATGTGAAGCGATCAAAAGACTGTGTGAACAGCAAGTGGTTTTTGTATTGCAAGGCATCTGTTTGTTCTTTATAACATTTATTGAGCGCTTTTTCAGGGGGTTTGCAGAGCGGAACCATCTAAAAGAGACGTAGTGTGCAAATATCCTATAAACGGAAACTTTCCTTTAATTGCCCTCCCCAGGTCCAGATCCGAGTCTCTGTTGCTCCCTGTGTGTCCCCTGTTTGGCTGCAGCTGTGATGTGACATCAGCCAATTACTGAGCTCGGTGACTCCGAGCAGCTTGCACGGTCTATACGGGAAGGAAGACCCGCTGAGCTCAGTGATTGGCTGCTGTGATGTTAGCATTGCAGGCAATAAGAGACAACCTAGAGCAGTGAGGGTGAATAATGCTCAGTTTTTTTTGTTTATCACAATGAACTACGAATATAAGAACGTTTTCTGAAAAGGATAGCCTGTTTAAAGGGGTTGCCCATTTCATATACAATTTTATGTTTAGGATCCTCCTCTCTTGGCGAGAGTGTAGAGTGGGCACAAAGCGTCTTATCGCACAGTCCTTTCCTGCACTACAGACAACCTATTGATTTTATTAGACCTGATGTAATGTTTAGTTTGTCCTGTGGTGGCGCTTTATAGAAATATAACACTAAGTTGACTAAGTGTGTATATTTCCTGTATACCAGATGGGTGTTAATCACACAACAGTGTGGCTCTGACTGCTGGGGCCACGAGAACAAGGGTCCCATGTGTTACAGTGGTAGTGTGCTTGTGTGACCACCATGCTTATGAAGGCTACTCTTACATAGCAAGTCTTTCCTCTGGATTCTAAGAGGTGAAAGCAGTGGGCAACCCTGTAAAACACTTGTGTCCCAAGACATTGGCTATGCTAGACAGCCCCTTTAAAGGGTTATTCTCTTTTTCATAAATGGGTTTTTGTCAGACAGTGCTCGTAACGTAAATGCCAACATTTTTGCAATTTACTCTTAAATAAAATTTTCAGCCGTTCTTGAGATATTCACTTTTTTTTTTCGTGTTTACATCTCGTTGCCTAGGAGACTGACCACCACTGCTAGAAAACATTAGTGTTAATATCTCAATAACGGATGCAAATTTTAATAAGCAGTAAATGGCAAAAGTGCTTGTTTTTACATGTACTATCTGACAATCGCTATCTATGTAGATGGGACTAGCCCCCTTTTAATTTATCAAGTGCTACAACTGTATCTTGAGTGGTAGCTTCATAAGTTATATACTCCATGTTCTCCCGATCCGCACATAACCGAAGTCAATTTTTCACTCCCTTTCAACCTTTTGTTCTAGGACGGCACTGGATCTTTAAAACGCAGCGGCTCTTTTAGCAAACTCCGAGCTTCCATACGACGCAGCAGCGAGAAGCTGGTCAGGAAGCTGAAAGGAGGCAGTTCACGAGACGGTGAACCAAAGAATCCGGGGTAATTATCCAAACCTAGCTGAGCTGCTGTATCCCCCCCTGGCTGTAGCACTTAACACTTTGGTGGCTGGAGAGGGCATATGCTGAGCGTGCTGTGCACATTCCTGCTGGTTGTGGTATTCCTTGGGGATCGCAGAAACACTTACAAGATTTTCATCCATAGAATTTATTTTTATGACTGCAAGTGTGAAAGATCCAACGTGTTTCCTCACTGCAAGGATGGGGCCCTCAATGCGAAAGGTGTATCTAGATCACTGGTATCGATTCACTGTACATGGCGCAGGCTGCACTGCTTATAATGCACAGGCCAAGTAATACAAGACTTACTAAAAAGTGATAGAATCTTAAATGCTCCTTGAAGAAGCGGTCTGTATGCGAGCAGTTCGGAAGTGATCGACCCAAGTATCTCCCATTAAATGGGTTGTGCAGACTTGTCCTCCTGCCCGATTTGGCATCGGAAGAGGAGAGATCCAACTGTCGTGGCATCCGGCCATCACCCAGGGAGTTAAGGAGGGTCCTATTAATTAGACTAGGCCCCATTTATGATACCCGATGGGAGTTGGTCACCCAGCGTGCATTTACTTCCTACTAAGTGGAATAGGACCCTTGCACATTACCCCAGTGGGCGATTGTGTTTCTGACATCAGATCAGACAGGAGCGATACCATTGTCGTGGCATCCAGCCATAACCCAGGGAGTTTAATGAGGGTCCTAGTAATTACAATAGGACTTATTTATGATACCCGATGGCAGTTAGATGGTCGGCCAGTGTGTATCTGCTTCCTATTAATTGGAGTAAGACCCCTGCACGTAACCCTAGTGTGCAGTTATGTTTCTCAGTGCCTGATATCTGATTGGGCCTGCACAAGCCCCTTTAAAAAGGTGGGCTGGGATTTCACTATACTAACAAGCAGGGAATGCTATAAAATGCCCCCCTTCTCCCGGGCTCTGGTGGTGGTCCCTGCCAGTCCGTTTCCATTGCTGCAGTGATCGGTGCGGGTCCCAGCAGTTGGACTCCCATCGATCTAGAGGATATTTTGATGATGATGATCTGTTCCAACCAATCAACACTTTTAATAATTGAAAAATTGCCCTAAATCTTGTGTAATCTCCACTCCTGCACTGCTGTATTGAGCCCTGTGGATGGCGCTATAGTGATGTTATGTCCGCTGCTCTTTATCAATTAATTGCATTAATAATGTTTTTTAAAAAAACCTGGGCGTACAGGAAATTATTAACCCCAGTTTCCTTTTTTGTATAGATTTACACTGGATACCAATTTAAGAAATGTGTTTTTAATATTTCACAAAGCTAAATAATTTGGGGTGTTTTTTTTGTTTTTTTTTTCGTGTTCTTTTGGGAAAAATCTTTGCCCTAACAAGGTCATTAAAAATGTGAAACGTTTGTATAACCTATTGCTGAATAAATTGACTAAGTTTTAACCCTGGTTCATTACATTGGTTTTAGTTTTTACTTTGTGTACTTTTTTTTTTTTTTTTTTTTTATTTTGGGTTGATTAATGGGTGAAATGTAAAGGAACTCTGCTTCTAATAATCCTGTGCACTGATTGTTAATCACTTTTAACCCCCTAATGGGTTTGTTCCTAACCAACGTTGATTTCAGCCGCATGGTCCTACTAATGCAGAATGCATCTACGTGAATACACGTCTGCTCCGTGTTCTTTACTTACAGCTGTAATCCTAACCAGAATTAGCTGCAGAAAAAGGCTTCTATTTATCACATTGTATGTTGTAGGATGTGAAAACCTGGTTCCCTTCATATGGAGATATAAGGCATAGACTAAAGCGTTCAAACTTTCTCTGCTGATTTGACATTGTATGTGTGATACAAAGCTCCAAATCTTCAGCTTCCTTTTAAAAATCCATATAGTTAAATGTTTTTCTGCAGCCACCACTAGAGGGAGCTCCCTGTATACAGGGATAAATAAGATGCTGCCTTCAGCCACCACTAGAGGGAGCTCCCTGTATACAGGGATAAATAAGATGCTGCCTTCAGCCACCACTAGGGGGAGCTCCCAGTATAGAGATACATAAGATTATTTCTGCAGCCACCGCTAGGGGGAACTCCCTGTATACATGGATAAATAAGATGCTGCCTGCAGCCACCACTAGGGGGAGCTCTCTACAGATTTATTGAATTACGTGAGTTACGCAAAATCCCTAAGCGGGTAGCTCCCCCTTGTGGTGGTGGCAGGCAGAAAGAAATTTCACTGTAAAGTGGGGATCTGAGCAGGGTATCTGGAGCACTGTCTGAAAACTTACGAACCCTAATCAACACAAAACTATCACACCACAGGAAGGCTTTAACACTAGTAAATGGCTTAAAGGGGTTAGAAAAACATTGTCGCTTTCTTCCATAAACAGGGCTGCAGTTTGTGATATTGCAGTTCAGCTATATTGAAGTGAATAGGGCTCAGCTGTGGCACCATACACTACTGTAAACAGGTGTGGCACTGTAGTTGACAGAAAGCAGCCATGTTTTTCTACTGCTGGATAGCCCCGTTAACTGATGCCTTACAATTGCTGTAAAGGTTCTAGAGAATTTGCAATAGCCCTGAAATTTGTAGAGGGCATCAGTTATGCCAATCGCTCACACACATGCACCAAGTATGACCTTGGCCTGACAAGACTGGTATGGTGCCTATAGCATCGGAGAGAGGGCTCTGCTACCTGCCGAAACCTTCTTTTTGCCCCAGTTGTTGTACAACAGGCCCCTGTGATCGGTATCATGCGGTAATAGTGCAGGTACCATTTGTGTTGAAGGAATAGTGTTTGCCCGCCAGCACATGGCATGGGGCATATGTCTTGTATTACTGTGTGCAGACCTCCAGTGACTCTCATTGGTTTGTCCTTGCATGTCCACTACCCTGGTTGCAGCATGAAGCGTGCCAGTTCTCTGAATGTTCTTAACACGGGCGGCAAAGCTGCTGAGGACCACATGCAAGTAAGACCCCCAGTCCTTACCTCCTGTAGTGCTAGTGTGTGTTCGGATGCATGACGCGCGCCAGCTGTGCCAGTGCAACTTAGACTTGCCTAGATGTTGTGCCACGTTTCGGTGCTTTGCTTGTCAAGATCTGCACTGAGAAGTCATCCTAGCACTAAATGGCTCATGTACTACTTGTGTCCACCGCTACTTACTAACCTAATAACGGACTAACGTGCTTTTACCACTGCTTGTGCCCACTTTATGTATCCTGAAGGGTGCAGAGGAGATTAGATCTGATTTTCCCTTGCTTCAGCTTTGCTCCATCCATATTATTCCCTTATACCTTAATTATGATTACAGTGCCTTGCGAAAGTATTCGGCCCCCTGGAACTTTTCAACCTTTCCCCACATATCATGCTTCAAACATAAAGATACCAAATGTGAATTTTTGGTGAATAAACAACAAGTGGAACACAATTGTGAAGTTGAACGAAATTTATTGGTTATTTTACATTTTTGCGGAAATTCAAAAACTGAAAAGTGGGGCGTGCAATATTATTCGGCCCCTTTACTTTCAGTGCAGCAAACTCACTCCAAAAGTTCATTGTGGATCTCTGAATGATCCAATGTTGTCCTAAATGCCTAATGATGGTAAATATAATCCACCTGTGTGTAATCAAGTCTCCGTATAAATGCACCTGCTCTATGATAGTCTCTGGGTTCTGTTTGAAGCACAGAGAGCATCATGAAGGCCAAGGAACACAACAGGCAGGTCCGTGATACTGTTGTGGAGAAGTTTAAAGCCGCGTTTGGATACAAAATGATTTCTAAAACTTTAAACATCCCCAGGAGCACTGTGCAAGTGATCATATTGAAATGAAGGAGTATCAAACCACTGCAAATCTACCAAGACCTGGCCGTCCCTCTAAACTTTCATCTCGAACAAGGAGAAGACTGATCAGAGATGCAGCCAAGAGGCCCATGATCACTCTGGATGAACTGCAGAGATCTACAGCTGAGGTGGGACAGTCTGTCCATAGGACAACAATCAGTCGTACACTGCACAAATCTGGCCTTTGTGGAAGAGTGGCAGGAAGAAAGCCATTTCTCAAAGATATCCATAAAAAGTGTTTAACTTTTGCAACAAGCCACATGGGAGACACACCACACATGTGGAAGAATGTGCTCTGGTCAGATGAAACCAAAATCGAACTTTTTGGCAACGATGCCAAACAATATGTAAAGGCAACACAGCTGATCACCCTGAACATACCATCCCCACTGTCAAACGTGGTGGCAGCATCATGGTTTGGGCCTGCTTTTCTTCAGCAGGTTCAGGGAAGATGGTTAAAATTGATGGGAAGATGGATGGAGCCAAATACAGGACCATTCTTGAAGAAAACCTGGTTGGAGTCTGCAAAAGACCCGAGACTGGGATGGAGATTTGTCTTCCAACAAGACAATGATCCCAAACAAAGCAAAATCTACAATGGAATGGTTCACAAATAAACGTATCCAGGTGTTAGAATGTCCAAGTCAAAGTCCAGACCTCAATCCAATCGAGAATCTGTGGAAAGAGCTGAAAACTGCTGTTCACAAATGATCTCCATTAAACCTCACTGAGCTCGAGCTGTTTGCCAAGGAATAATGGGCAATGATTTCAGTCTCTCGAAGTACAAAACTGATAGACATACCCCAAGCGACTTGCAGCTGTAATCGCAGCAAAAGGTGGCGCAACAAAGTATTAAGTTAAAGGGGCCGAATAATATTGCACGCCCCATTTTTCCGTTTTTGAATTTCCACAAAAATTTTAAATCGCCAATAAACTTTGTTCAACTTCACAATTGTGTTCCACTTGTTGTTGTTTTTTCACCAAAAATTTACATTTGGTATCTTTATGTTTGAAGCATGATATGTGGGAAAAGGTTGAAAAGTTCCAGGGAGCCGAATACTTTTGCAAGGCACTGTATCCAGCTCGCTAAAGAGGTTGTCTGCGCTGACATATTAATGATGATGCACTCTTAGGATAGGTTGTCCATATCAGATCAGTAAGGGTCTGACACCCGGGGTCCCGGCGACCATCTGTTTGAAGGTCTTTGGCGGACAGATGGGCCCAGTGTACAGCACAGCTGCATGCATTATGTAGTGGTCTTTGCTACTGCACCTCAGCTCCTATTGAAATGAATAAGGGCTGAACTGCAATGCAGACCATGTTAAACCAAACATCCAGCTACCACCGAGGCTTCTAACAGATGTCCAGGTGTTGAACCCTCACTGGTCTGATATGGGTGACATGTCCTAAGGATAGGCCATTAATAGTCCTGGACAAGAAACCTCATTATTAATTACTTTAATCAGACCTGTAAGCTAAAAGATGATGGAGTGGAAGGTGGGGTCTCCCATTCAGGGCCCACTATTTGCCAAAGTAGAGTATGGATGCAAAAAGCATCTCTTGCTCTGGAGGACCCATCATGTTTTGTCCACTCGTATTAATGGGCAGTGTGTAATACTTTATTTCTACTGTGGGGGTGCTGCAGGGAAAATGCACGCTTGTCCTTACAGATTTCACTTTTTGTCCAAGCTGTGATTTTAGTTTTTAGTTTAAGGGACATTTCTATAAATAAAAAAAGTGGTGTTTGTGCTTCAATATAGCAAATATTAGTAGATGTTCATGCATTAGGACATAACTCAATAGCAAAAAATAATTTTAGTGTCAAATGCAAGCATTTAAGGAAAAAAAAACTCCAAAGGTGCACAACAACACTTTTTAATATTAACTTTGGCTGCAACGCAATCTGGCAACCAACACGACTGCCATTACATGGGTGGTCGCCCACTTCTTCCAAACTTGCACCAGTCAAGTCTGCCATATGCCTCCATAGCCAGAAACACACAGTATAATGGCTGAAATGCTCAACTTATCCTCAGCAAAACCACCAGGGACATTTGGAGCGCCAAATGGTGCAGATTTTGAGGCAGTCTATCAATATGTTATGCAGAGGGTGAAACTTAAAGCAGACAACTTAACGCTGTGGAATTTCTTCTTAAAGGGGTGCTCTTAAATTCTTCTAAGAATAGGAAAAAAATAAATAAAATGTCAATTATTAAAACAAAATAAATATATATGTACGGTAATCCTAAATTCGAGAACTCTAAGCTGTGTCTGGTAGTTCAGTTTAGCCTCATTCACGTCCATGGAGCTGAGTTGCAGTACCAGACACAGCCCCTAGATAAAAAGGGGTGCTGTTTTTGGAAGAAAGCATGAAAGTGGGATGATAACCCATGTATAGGCTGTAATGACATGTTGGCACTTGACACTGAAAACTATAACCCTTTTTTATTATAATTATTTTTATTTTGCATTTTATATATTCTTTTGAAATTATAATTTTTTTAAATTAGTACTCCATTCACAGACTGTTCACCCTTGCGTTGCAGCACCCATTTATTGCTGACGTGACACCCAGATCTGACCTGAGAATGGTGCCCTATTGGCTCCTGTTCGGCTTACAATGGGGTCCATAGGGGTGACCATTTGTCAGCAGGCATTTTTGCTGAGCTCTATACACATTGATTGAAAAAAAAAAAAATATATATATGTAAATATTTTCTTCCCTTTTTTTTCTTCTTTTCACAGGAACGAAATAATTGTCTGACTGAGAGCCGAGGTCTGAGCGCCAGTCACACAGACCTGGCTCATTGAGGTGTGCGCAGAGACTCGCTACCACGAAGAACGCACTGAGACTAAGCTTCCCCTCTCCCCAAACAAGAAGCTTATTCCCGCCTGATGTTTTTACTTTTTTAAAAAAAGACAAAAAATTTAGATTTTATATAATTTCCCCCCCACCCTCCCTTTTTTTTTTTTTTTTCTCCATGACCCCTTTATTTATAGGTGTGTATGATGTATATAATTTGCTGCTTGCACTGTTGTCTGTAGAAATATAATATATAAAATGCCGAAAATGCATAATTGGGTGACTGTTACAGCCGCCAAACCATAGGCAGAAAACCTGTTGGCTTTCGATCAAGTTCATAGAGGGTTGGGGGACTTTGTTACAATGAAGACCACTCTAGAGGTAGGGAAGGAATCCATTTTATTGTAAATAACTGTTTACATTGCCCGGACAGGGACTGCGCACTTCTTTTACTACATGAACCATGGACCACCATTTTATCAAATCCAATATTTTCTATTGCATTATTCCAAAGCTGAGTCATAGGAACATATTCACGGCCTGGGAATAATCTACAGCTACAAATTTTAATATAAGGTCCGATCTAGAAACTGGTGTAGAAACAAAATGGAGCTGCTTCTCACAGCAACCAATCAGATTGCTTTTTTCATTTTCCAACCTGCTTTGGAGAAATGAAAAGTGTAATCTGATTGGTTGCTATGGGCAACCGTGCTCCATTTTGTGTAGACATTGGTTTACATGCAGCACTTTTGTGACGTTTTTTTTCTTTCATCTCTAAAGTGAAATGTTTATATCCTTGTGGATTTTTCACAGTAAACTGAAGACCTCAATACAGAAATAAATGGTTACTCTTACACTGTTTTATGTTGTATGTAATGAAATAACGCCGTATATTTGAATTTGCTGCAAATGTGATGGGTCTGGAAACTTGCCATATATTTTTCTTTATCACCTCAAACACACTTCCCTCCTATATAAGGCCTCCTTGGCTCAAACCAGGCCTCCTTGGCTCAAACTAGCCTTGTTGCCCATTGCAAAGAGTCAGAGCTTTCATTTCTTAAAGGGGTATTCCCATTGAAAACATCCTATCCCCATATGTACGTCTTGCGAAAGTATTCTCTATAAAAATGTTTTTTGTTTTGTTTTTTACATTGCAACCTGTTTTTAAATATTTTTGTAATGAGTTCTGTGATGCATCAGCACTTAATAGTCCAAGTTGGTGAAGTGAGAAGGCTATAACCAAAAATTACATTGATGGGATAAAATATACATGTATATGTGCATATGTATTCCCCCGTTTTGTTAAAAAGCCCCTAAAAAAATTCTGATGCAAGCAATTACTGTACCTTCGTACGTCACATGCTTAGATTGCACACAGGTGGATGTCCTGTCACTATATACACTTTACCTTTTCTGGCAAGCCACAGAGGCTGCAACACCATTAATAAGAGGCTCCACTAACCAAACACCATGAAGACCAAGGAGATCTCCAAACAAGTCGGGACAAAGATGTTGAGAAGTACAAGTCAGGGTTGGGTTATACAAAATAAAATCTCCCCATCGTTTCCTCGGAGTACCATAAACTCCATTAATCAAATGGAAAGAACATGGTACCACAACAAAACTGCCAAGAGAGGGCCGCCCACCAAAACACAGCCCGGTCAAGGAGGGCATAAATCCAGAGGCCAAAGGTAACCCTGAAAGGAGCTGCAGAGTTCCCAAGCAGACCGGAGTATCTGTCCATACGGTCACAATAAGCCGTAGACTCCATAGAGGTGGCCTCTATAGAATGGTGGCCAGAAGAAAGCCTTTACTTACAAAAAGCGTGAGGCTCGTTTTCAGTTTACCAAAAGACATTAGGGAGACTCCCCAAATGTATGGAGGAAGGTGCTGTGGTCAGAGGAGACCAAAATTTAACTTTTAGGCCACCAAAGGTAAACTGTATGTCTAGGGCGAAATCAACACAACTCATCACCCCAAGAACACTATCCCCACAGTGAAATGTGGTGGCAGCATCATGCTGTGGGGATGTTTTTTTTTTTTTTTTTTGTAGCAGGGACAGGCAAAATAGTCTGAGTCAAGGGGAAGATGGATGATGCAAAATACAGCTATATAATGGAGCAAAGCCTATTTTAGTCTGTTATTTCAGACTGGGACAGAGGTTCACCTTCCAACAAGATAATGACCCACAGCATACTGCTAAAGCAACAATCACGTGGTTTAAGGGAAAACGTGTCAATTAGTGATGAGCGAGCGAGCGAGCGTGCTACTAGAGTATCTACGGCGTGCTTGCTTGATGTGTTCGTTGAGTGGCTGCATGTCTTGATGATCCACATCTGCAACACATGCAAGGAACACTTTTTTTTATTAGGCAATCCCTGGATATATTGTGGCTGTCGAACAGCATTGAGATATGCAGACGCGGGGACTCGCACATATTATTAGAGCACAACCGAAGTCAATCAGCACCCAAGCATGGTCGCTCATCATTAGTGTAAATGTTTTGGAGTGGCCTAGTCATAGCACGGACCTTAATCCAATAGAGAATCCGTGGCCACACTTTAAGATCGCTGTTCACCAGAGGAAACCCTCTAACATGAAGGAGCTAGAGCTGTTTAGCCTTGAGGAATGGGCAAATATCCCAGTGACAAAATGTGGAAGGCTCATAGAGAGTCATCCAAAGCGGCTTACAGCTGTAATTGCTGTAAAAAGAGGCTCTACAAAGTACTGACTGTAGGAAGGGGGTTGAATACTTATGCACACCAAAGTTTTCAGTTATTTTTGCCCTACCTGTTTGTTTTTTCACAAAAAAAACACAAAACAAAATGTTCACAGTTGTAGGAATGTTCCCTACATGAACGGATGCAAACCCTAAAGAAACATACAGTGAAATTCCAGGTTGTGAGGTAGCAAAACGTGAAAAATGCCAGGGGGTGAATACTTTTGCAAGCCACTGTATACATTTTTATATTAACTCATTCCGACATTGGGTGTAATAATGTGCCCATGCTGGACTCCCCGTTTTGTGCCACGCATTTCCGGGCACATGAGAGCTGATCTATACAGCTGACGTGTCTGCAACAGCCGAGGGTGGAATCACGATCCACCCGCAACTGTTAATTAATTAAATGCTGCTGTCAATCTGACAGTGGCATTTAACTTGCACTTAACGGAAGCGTGTTGCTAATGCCGCCCATCAATGACCCATCACATGTTTGTGGGTCACTGATGGCTCAGCAAGACAACAAGAGGTCTACAGCAGACCTCTATGGTTATCATTGCCAGATTGCTATGAGCTCCACCCGTTGTCGGCACTCTTTGCAAGTGAGCATTTCTGCAACACACAGAAGATCTGATCGCCTGTGTGTAGCCGAAGCAATCAAAGTACTGCAGCTTCTAGTCTCCCATGGAGAGTATCGAAGCATGCAAAAAGTAAAAAAAAAACAATTTTTAATTATTTAAAAAAACTATAAAAGTTCAAATCACCCACCTTACAAAATAAAATAAATATATACATATTTCGTATCGCCATGTTCAGAATCGCTTGATCTATCAATATAAAAAAAAGTCAGAATGAATGAGCTGCTGCAGCATCAGTGACCAGTGGTGACATCATAGTGGTTACTGTCAGTGAGTGAGGCAGCGATCCCAGTTGGCAAATGAACTGCGGTGACCTGAGCACCAGGGGAAAAAGTCAGTGATGAGGTCACCGCAGTTCAAGCTCAGTGACTTCACAGCAGATTGCCGTGAAAAATTCTCACGGTGATCTGCAGTGACCTCATCACTGACTTTTCCCCCCAGGTGCTGAGGTCACAGCAGTTCAGTGTTGCTGGGAACCCAGCCTCACTGGTGGGAACCTCGATGAAATCAACACCGGTCACTGACTGCGCTCGCGGCAGCTCATTCACCAGTGGTTGTCAGCCTAGATGGTCGCATCTTAGCACCATCCAGGTTGAAAACTATCCCTAGACATGGACATGGCGTGGGACAGAATGACGGACAGGTGAGGGATATTATTTTTGTTTTATTACAGAAGACAAGGGATTCAGTGGAATTAGGCGTTAAGTTAGTATAACTTTATTTTTAAATAAAAATGGAAACGTGTTTTATTTCTAATTAAGACTTTATTCTGACTGTCTTTATTTACCATGTAACTATAGGATTAGTAATGGAGAGGTGTCGTATAGACGTTTCTCCGTTACTAAGCCGTGGGCTTGATGTCACCTGACAATACAAAGGTGACATCGGCCCCACAAATATTACCCCACTTGCCACCGCTATAAGGCAGGTAGGAAGAGGCAGGTAAGGCACCAGACTTGGTGCATCTAATAGATGCAACCTTTCCGGGATGCTGTGGGCTGCTATTTTTAGGCTTGGGGAGGGGGGGGGGTCAATATCCATGGCCCCTAGCTGTCTGCTTTAGCAAGGCTGGTGGTCAAAAAATGCGGGGTGGGGACCCCACGCCATTTCTGTATATTATTTAAAAATTTAAAATAACTGGGGACCCCTCTATTCTTGATAACCAGCCTTGCTGACAGCTGAGGGTTGCAGCCCCCAGCTGTGAGTTTTGCCTGGCTGGTTATCAAAAATACAGGAGCACCCACGCCATTTTTTAAACAAAATTATAGCATAGGAGCAGCTGATGAATACTCCCATCAGCCGCCGTCTGCTGTCACTTAATTGCGGCAGCAGGTGTAGGCTGATGGAAGTAATAGTGCCATCGCCTGCTGTCATTGTTATCACTTGAATATAACTCCTCATTCTTGCACTGATCTCATGGGAGAATGATGAGAGCCATCTTCAGGGAACATCGCTTACTGTAACGCTTTTTCCCTGGCATCTGTCCGTGTGGTACTGAAGCGGCACACAGTGACCACACGTGTGCCGCAACTATCACACACATGGACACTGACATCTCGGGTACAGGTTTTTCCGGGATGTGTGAAACCAGCCTAAAGCTGTTTGTACTGCCGACCCCAGACAGAAGAGTTATTTCCTTACACTACCCACCTACTATATAGCGAACATTTTATTTTATAGGGACAGCTTAATAACAGGATCTGCCTCTGTTTCTGCTCTCTTAGGCCTCATTTACATATCAGTATTTCATCAGTATTTGTATGCCAAAACTAGGAATGTCTCCAAAACAGAATCTTTGAATTATAGTTTTTCTCTGTAAGCTCTACTCCTAGTTTTGACACACAAATACTGATGCAAAATAGTGACCAAACACTGACATGTGAATGAGGCCTTCGGGATATATTCACACACAATTTTTGTTTTAGGGTATGTGCACACTTTGCAGAATGGTGTGCGGATTTTTCCACACTGTTTTTGGTAAATCCGCAGGTAAACCACACTGCGGTTTTTGTGCGGATTCCACCTGCGGTTTTACACCTGCGGATTCCTATTATGGAGCAGGTGTAAACCGCTGCGGAATCCGCACAAAGAATTGACATGCTGCGGACAAAACGTTGCGTTTCCGCGCGTTTTTTTTCCACAGCATGTGCACTACAGATTTTGTTTTCCATACGTTTACATGGTACTGTACAACGCATGGAAAACAGCTGCGGGGCAGCAAAATCCACAACGTGTGCACATAGCCTTACGTGGATTTTTCTGGCTAAAGAATACAGACTAAGGCCGGCGTCACACTCGGCGTATGAAAATACGGTCCGTTTTTTAAGGCCGTAATACGCAGTAATTGTCCCAAAACACTGTTCCGTATTCAATGCGAGGATGCGATTTTTACGCACAAATTCATCCATGTGTCATCCGTATGGCTTCCGTACGGCGATTTTTTTTCTCTCGCAGGCTTGCAAAATGGACATATCATGGATCCATCAGCGCAAATATTAAAAACATATATACAGTATATATATATATTTCATACAGCGCTAGATAGCAGAAAAGCCAGTAATTCAATTGCCGGCTTTTCCTATCTCCTTCACAAACCAGACAGGATATGAGACATGGTTTACATACAGTAAACCATCTCATATCCCTTCTTTTATTACATATTCCTCTTTACTAATGTAACAAGTGTCTCTGTGTCAAATTTGGGGGCTCTAGCTATTAAATTAAAGGGTTAAATCCCGGAAAACATTGGCGTGGGCTCCCGCGCAATTTTCTCCGCCAGAGTGGGAAAGCCAGTGACTGAGGGCAGATATTAATAGCCTAGAGAGGGACCATGGTTATTGCCACCCCCGGCTAAAAATCTGCCCCCAGCCACCCCAGAAAAGGCATATCTGGAAGATGCGCCTATTTTGGCACTTAGCCTCTCTCTTCCCACTCCCAAGTAGCAGTGGGATATGGGTTAATAAAGGGTTAGTGACACCTTGCTATTGTAAGGTGACATTAAGCCAGGTTAATAATGGAGAGGTGTCAATAAGACACCTATTCATTATTAATCCAATAGTACGAAATGGTTAATAAAACACATTATTAAAAAGTATTTAATGAAATAAAGACACATGGTGTTTTAATATTTTATTATACTCTTAATCCACCTGAACACCCTTGTCACCTGAAACAAAGTAGAAAAAAAAAAACAAACAACAATATTCCATACCTTCCGTCGTTCAGTCTTGTCCCACGCTGTTAATCCATCTGAAAGGGTTAAATCATTTTACACCCAGGAGCTCTGCTAATGCAGCTTTGCTCCTGTCTGTAAAACTTGGTGAATGAATAGAATGCAGGGGAATGTACTGTAGTTACCTCGAGTCGTGGTGATGCGCCCTCTGCTGGATGAACTCTGTTATGATCCGGTGACCTTGGAGCTGCATGAGAACTTTCACTGGAGAAAGTGGCGACTATACTGACCGCAACCCTAAACTTAACACCGCAACTAGAAGTAGCCGTGGAGTGTACCTAACACACCTAGACACCTCGTCACAGCCGGAGGACTAAATACCCCTAAAGATGGAAATCAGAATACTATCTTGCCTCAGAGAAAATCCCCAAAGGATAGACAGCCCCCCACAAATATTGGCGGTGAGTCGGAGAGGAAAAAACATACACAGGCAGAAAAACAGGATTTAGCACAGGAGGCCACTCTAGCTAGATAGGACAGAATAGGACAGAGTTCTGTGCGGTCAGTATTAAAATCCTTCAAAAAATCCACAGCAGAATATACAAAAAACTTCCTACATCTAACTAAAGATGTAGGAGCGTATATCTGCAACTCCAGTGAAACCAACCAGACTGAGAAAACACAGACACAGTCTAATCTGGACAAAAGAAAAACAAACGAACAGTACTGAAAATAAGCACACTGCATGTGTGCCACAGGAAAAGAAACAGACACTTATCTTTGCTGAACTGGCAGATAAGCAGGAGAGGCTAGGCAGAAATCCAACACTTCCAAAGAAACATTGACAACTGGCAAGGGCTAAAGGATCCTGCACACCTAAATAGCCCAGTCAGAATTGTAATTATCTGATACACCTGGCCAGGACTGCGAGTCAGAGACAACTGCATTCCCACCAACAACCACTGGAGGGAACCCAAGAGCAGAATTCACAACAGAACTCATATGAACTCGAGCGTGGGAAAATATTCTGAAAAGTTCCCAGGCTCGAGTTCATGAGTTCATCCAGCAGAGGGCGCATCACCGCGACTCGAGGTAACTACAGTACATTCCCCTGCTTTCCATTCATTCACCAAGTTTTACAGACAGGAGCACAGCTGCATTGGCAGAGCCTCTGCTTGTAAAATTAGTTAACCCTTTCAGATGGATTTATAGCGTGGGACAAGACAGAACGACGGAAGGTATGGAATATTGTTTGTTTTGTTTAACTTTGTTTCAGGTGACAAGGGTCTTCAGGTGGATTAAGAGTATAATAAAATATTACAACAACCTGTGTCTTTATTACAAAGTATTTTAATAAAATAATGTGTTTAATTAACCATTTCAAACTATTGGATTAATAATGGATAGGTGTCATAATTGACGCCTCTCCATTATTAATCTGGCTTAATGTCACCTTACAATAGCAAGGTGACATTAACCCTTCATTACCCCATATCCCACCGCTACACGGGAGTGGGAACAGAGAGGCTATGTGCCAGAATAGGCGCATCTTACAGATGTGCCTTTTCTGAGGTGGCTGGGGGCAGATGTTTTTAGCCAGGGGGGGGCCCAATAACTATGGACCCTCTCCAGGCTATTAATATCTGCCCTCAGTCACTGGCTTTCCCACTCTGGCAGAGAAAATTGCGCGGGAGCCCACACTAATTTTTTCCGCGATTTAACCCTTTAATTTAATAGCTAGAGCCCTCAAATTTGACACAGAGACACTTGTTACATTAGTAAAGAGGAATATGTAATAAAAGAAGGGATATGAGATGGTTTACTGTATGTAAACCATGTCTCATCCTGCCGGGTTTGGGAAGGAGATAGGAAAAGCCGGCAATTGAATTACCGGTTTTTCTGCTATCTAGCGCTGAAATATATATATATTCTCACTGAGAGAATAGGTATGTATATGTGTATATATATATGTATATATATATACATATACACACTGTTGGTCCGTGTGTAATCCGTATTTTTCTCGCCCCCTTAGACTTTCATTGGTGTTTCTTTTCCGCAATATGGTGAAAAATGCAGCATGCTGTGATTTTCTACTGCCGTACAAGACCGTATAATACAGATCCGTAAAATACGGCAGATCGGAGCTGGGCCATAGAGAATCATTGGGCCGTGTGCAATGCGTATTTTCTGGACGTATTTTCTGCGCTCATACGTCCGTAAAACTCTCTAGTGTGAGACGCCGGCCTAATACAAAAAAAAGCTTACATATTCAGTGAGGTATTTGATGCTGTTTGTATAGGGTTTTATTTCTGTTTTGTGTTTCTATCAGAAATGCCCCAATAAATTTGCCATGATGGGGTACGGTCATGTGATGATCTTTGATTAATATTTTAGAAGAGATTAGCATCAAAACACAAAAAGATGTGATAAACAGCCCTGTGCGCACTATAGGCAGTTTCCCATTATTCGGATTACTTGAAGTATTTTTTTTATGTGGATTTTAGAGCGTAATGTGCTTCAAAAGCCACTTAAAAATCGGTGTTTACTTTCTATTAGGCCCCATTTCCTTTTTTCTTTGCACATGACCGTTTTTCATCAGCGTGCTTAATCCAGTCATCCTCTATTTTGATTCCATGGGTTCGTTTTTACAATTTATTTTTGTTTCCATTTTGGGGAGGATTCAAAACCTTAAAGTCCAACATGGCTAAGGGCAAAGCTGTCTGAACCCAAAGACTTAATGCATTCAATAATCTTCCAGGCATGGGGGTCTGCAGACTTCTTTGGGTCTAGAAGGCTCGGGTGGTATAGCAGTCTGCTGGGCGCTATCTGAGGTTTATGGCTGCCATTAGGAACACTTTGCAGCTCCATCTTTGAGCAGAAACTTAGACATTTTACATCTCCATTATGTGCAGAATAATCCAGGTACATCCCGCACACCGTAAGGCCAGGCTCACACCAATGTATCTCACGGTCCGTATACACTGCAGTGCCCGGACTGACCGGTTGTTACGGCCTACATATGTGTCTATGGGTTGAAGGTCAGGAGGCTTGCGGTCAGTCTGGGCATTGTACTCTGTGTATGGACTGCAAGTCGCACCCATCTGAACCCAAAATAATACAAAATTAGGTCGTTTTCCATTATCAGGAGGTCACAGACTGATTTTTTTTTGGAGCTCCTAGGTGCTGCCACCTTACAACACTAAATTAACAAGGTGATTGATGGTGATTTTCTGGAACTTTTGCACCATGAGGCCACATCTAAGAGAAGTAGGTGTTACCTGCTGACCAAAGTCCCAAACCTTTGTGTGAACATAAGCGAAGTTCACAGGTTGCCTATCTGATGTGGATTTTTCTACAGCAAAATGCACACATTACATGCAGACTTGGTGCAGATTTTCTTTGTCGTTACAAAGGGTAATAGCTGCGCTGATTCTGTATGAAGGACTTAAATCTCCGCACTACAGGTCAGTGTCCATGAGTAGACGACATTCCTTCAAAAAGAACCTGAAGACCCACCTCTTCCGACAAGCCTACAACCTGCAATAACCACCGATCGACTAAACCACTGCACGACCAGCTCTATCCTCATCTACTGTATTCTCACCCATCCCTTGTAGACTGTGAGCCCTCGCGGGCAGGGTCCTCTCTCCTCCTGTACCAGTTGTGACTTGTATTGTTCAAGATTATTGTACTTGTTTTTATTATGTATAGCCCTCCTCACATGTAAAGCGCCATGGAATAAATGGCGCTATAATAATTTGTGGGGATCTAATGCATAGCGCTGCTGCTGCTGAAGATTTGTGCAATGAAAATAAACACCAACTATCCAATGCATGAAAAAACATCTGTGTGACCATAACCCAAAGGATTTTAGGATACAACAAAAATTGCTGGGGATTGTGCACATGGAAAAATGAGAATCCAAATCTGCACCAAAGTGTTTTGTGGGGAAGTGTGGTGGATTTCATACCGATGTCACCCTTTGCATTAATTATTATCAGTCAATGGTCCTGTGAAGCCCACACATGCACCTACATCTGGTGACTACACCATTGGGGTATGTGCACACGGGGTCTTTATGCAGAGTTTTCAGAGCACAAACAGTGACCTTCCCAAAGTTTTTAAGAACTTCCAGTTTTCAAGGAGAATTTGTAAACTTTCCATTTAGTTTGTACATCAAACTATCCTCTTTTAGAAATTAAAAAAAAAAATCCTGTGGGCACATACACTAAGTGTGCATTCAGATGACGGTATAAATCGGACCGAATGTCACAGACAATATAAAGGAACATTTTCTAAGGTTAAATTATACAAAGAACATTTGCCATGATAGTAATACCCCTTTATAAAGCCAGGAGGTAGTAAAGCTCAATGGATGCTTGTTCCTCTGAGAACATGTTTCCATATCACCTATCTAGTGGTTTTAGCAGTTTGAGGGTCAGATGTGGCGATCGACTCCCTTTAAATAGGACCTGTCATGTGTCATAAATCTGTGATATTTATATGTGATGTAAATGTCGCTGTTCTCCTGAATTCGGCGCTGTTTTTCTTTTATTTCTGCGCCTCTCCTTTCCTGAAATACGGCCTCCTCTTCCCTGTATATAAATCTAGTCTTGTTGTACAAGTGGGTGTGGTCCTTAAATTGTGGCTCATGCCCAGTTCGTTAACAAAACTAAATTTCTATACAGGGAAGAAAAGGTCATATCTCTGGGATGGAAAGACACAGGATCAAAAGAAAACCAACGCCGGATTCAGAACAGCGGTATTTACGCCAAGAAAAAAAATTACAGATTTTCCTCAAATAACAGATTTTATTAAAAAGAATATATACTTTAATTTTTTTTTTTTTTTTGTAACTTTTATCGTTGTCTTGAATTAATGAAAAAAACAACTGGATTAAAGTTATGTAAGTATTTATTACAAAACAAAGTGCATATATGGGGAAAAAGTGCAGCTGGTAGGAGGCCAAATCTAAATCCTGCATTATCTCTCCTAATATAATCGTCCTCCAACATCTACAGCCAGAGGTCTAACGGGGGTGAGGTTGATTATTGGGGGCATACGCCCCATTTCATGGGATTTTCTCTTGCATTTTACACTTTCTTTACCAGGTCAGAGCATGAACCGTTCACGAAACATCAATTCCCTTGACTCCTTCCAGGTCTACTGTGTAGTAACAAGTGGAGGGTGGAATATGAGGTGCAAAAACAACTTCCATATTCCGTAAAATCCCTCCTGTATGGGGTGGAGGCGCCGTCATCTGTGTCCGGGAGACCATAAGCCTCATCAATAGCTGGTTGGACCAGGAGATGCCCAGTGCCGGCTGTACTTTTTTATCCTGTAGCCTGTACAAAAAAATAAATGGTCTGAATTGCAATCTCATTCACTTGTGACATTCTGCAACGTGACATCGGCATATTGAAATCTTTGGCCACTTAATCAACGTTGCGGCCATGGTCACCATGTAGCAAATTATACAAATTTATCACCGATTCCTCGTGGTAATGAAATCGTTAAATCAGGATACAATTAATCGCCAGTATGGGGGGGGGGGGGAGGGACCAGCGTCACCCCCAATCCTCTCCATGCTGCACGGCCAGGAGGAAGCAAATGGAGCAGGTGATTGTGCATGCGTCACAGTGCCCCCAAATCAAACACCACGGCACTGACGTATGTAGGAAGTCTTACCCCAAATTACTCAGGACTGAGTCCATCTCCTTCATGGTGTCCGTCACCTGGTGAACAGGAGTAGAGATTTTATTATATGAAATAAGGCCCTTGACTGCCCCCAGGTCTACTGGACCATACCTAGATCAGGACTAGACCACCAATGGTCATGTATTAAAAGGAAAACTTCTGTAACAGTCTGCATTCCGGGGTTATAGTTTGACTAGGCTCAGTAAGACAACAGTTGATCCGAAATATGGACTGATTAAAGCCTTACTGAGACGCCGGCCGCAAGGACGTTTGAGAACATCCTCACAAACACAGAGGCGGCTGTCGGAGATGGCTAGACTCTTCATAGAGAAGGCAGAAATGGTTTAATACCACCTCTGTCTTCCTCATCGCCATATACACACACTGAATGAGCATTGCTTATAGGAACCGCACTTCCTCCTCCTCCTGTCCCTGCAATGTGTTTCCTGAAGGTCGAGAGGGAGCAGGAGCTACCAGGTCACCAGTAAAGGCAGAAATTCTACTGTACCCGAGACCAAGTTACAGGGGAAAACGGCTATTAAAAAAAATTGTGATGTTGAAATGTCCACAAAGATCTTTTATAACTTTATGGGGGGGGGGGGAGGGGGGGAGGAACACAACGTGTGTAGTAACAAAAAGCAATAAAAACCATCCACCTCTCGTGTCTCCCCTTTTCCTCATAGTTTGTAAGCTTGCGAGCCGGGCCCTCATTCCTCTTGGTATCTATTTTGAACTGTGATTTCTGTTATGCTGTAATGTCTATTGTCTGTACAAATCCCCTCTATAATTTGTAAAGCGCTGCAGAATATGTTGGCGCTATATAAATAAAATTATTATTATTATTATTATTATTATTAAAAACAAAGGAAAAAAAATCCTCCACCAGTCTCATCCTCTGAAAAAAAACAAAAAACATACGCAAGATATATAAAAATAATTGAAAGAGGAATGAGATTTAGAACAGATTTGAGTAAGTTTGTGAAGTTAAAAAAAAATTTTGGGAAAAAAACGTATTTCCTTTTTATTTCCCTTTCCTTACTGATATTGCCAAAAATATAACCTAAAAAAATTAAGCCCCGCGAATCAATGAGAAACCGGCTTCAATTATTTTGATTAAAAGAGATAAAAATAAAATAAAATGAGATGATCGGTCCCGTACTGGTGAGATGGGGAGCCATTGTCACACCTGATTGATGCAGACTACAGGGGCCGTGAAGCTGCTGCTCAGATGATGGAGTTTGGCCCCGAGCGACTGCAGATGTTTTGCTTTAAGGGCGGCGTCCTTGGCTGTAAATTCATAACGGAACAAGGCAGCGATGGAATCTATGACGATCAGGCGGACGTGACCACGGCGGAGCAGGATGGGAAGCTTTTTAGTGATGCAGTCAGTAAACGTGTCCTAAAGACAAAGAAGAAACAAGTGAATTGAGGAAGATTTCTTAATTCTTATTGGAACCAATCACAAAAAATGGGACTGTATGGAAAAACAAAACGTGCCTAAACACCAACAGGCAGGTAACTACAACTTACCTGCCTGTTGTACTCGGCGCCTTTCTTTTCTGGCACAATGCAGTCACAGACCGCTCCTGCCAGGGATTCCGCTGCCTCTGCTGACGCGACGGGTCATCATCTTGTTGGAAGGTGATCCTCTGTTCCAATCTCAAATCACTGACAAACAGAATTTGCCCAAGAATATCCCTGGATTTTGCACCATCCATCTTCCCCTCTACTTGGACTATTTTCCATGTCCTGACTGCCAAAAAACATCCCAACAGAATGATGCTGCCACGATCATGTTTCACTGTGGGGATGGTGTTCTTGGGGAGATAAGCTTTGTTGGTTTGGCACCAGACATAGCGTTTACCTTGGTGGCCAAAAAGTTCAATTTTGGTCTCTGCCCACAGCACCTTCCTCCCTACATTTGGGGAGTCTCTCACATGTCTTTTGGCAAACACAAAACAAGCGTTACAATTTGTGTGTGCAAGTAAAGGCTTTCATCTGCCCACTTTTCCATTAAGGTTGCCTCTATGGGGTGTATAGCTAATTGTGGTTGTATGGTCAGATACTCCAGTCTCTGCTTGGGAACTCTGCAGCTCTTTAAGGCTTACATTTGGTCTCTGTGCTGCCTCTCTGAATAATGCCCTCTTCGCTCAGGCTGAGCGTTTTGGTGGCTGGCCCACTCTTTGCAGTTTTCTTGTGATACCATGTTCTTTCCATTTGATGATAATGGACTTGATGGTGCTGCGGGGGATCGTCAGGGATTGGATTATTTTTTGCATAACACAACCCTGACTTGTACTTCTCAACAACATTGTCCCCTGACTTGTTTGGACTTGATCTTCATGGTGTTGTTTGGAGATCTCCTTAGTCTTCATGGTGTTGTCTGGAGATTTCTCCTACGCCTCATTGGGGGACACAGGACCATGGGTGTTATGCTGCTGCCACTAGGAGGACACTAAGTTAACACATAAAGAATAGCTCCTCCCCTGCAGTATACACCCTCCTGCTGGCTCTAAGTGAACCAGTTCTTGCTTAGTGTCTGTAGGAGGCACTTGGGTCTGCTTTCAGACCCCACCGCTTTTATTTTTATTCTATTTTTTCCCTTAACAGATCGAATGGGGGCGACGGACCCTTTCTAAGTTCCAATCTCCCCTGAACCATCAACAGGCAAGTACGTGGAGCGTTCCTCCCGTATCCTTTCCTGCAACGTTGGATGCCAGCCCTGAGCTCACCTTAAGGGCGACGGTTCCTTCGCGTTCCGATCTCCCCCCTCCATAGCAGGCGACCACATGGAGTAGCCCTCCATCTACCTCTCCTGGAGCCGAGCCAGGTGCATAGCCGGACATATTATGTATGGCATCCGTGCAGCCCCCCTCTGCATCACCACTGATGAAGCGGATGATGCAAGGCGGCAGAAGCTCTCCACCCCCTCCCTGTCTATGGCGACGGTGGATTGAGCACCGGCCCACTGCATCTACCGTGAGTACACTGTGTGGGGCCAAGGCGCTGGGGGGGGGGGGGAAGTCCTGGTCCCCGGGGTATGGACGGTCCGCACTAGCAGGGCATAAAGCCTGGGTCCGTGGGTAGTCCGCAGCGTGGCTTTTTTATGAAGGAGCGTGGCTCAGGATGGCACTAATAGCAGTCGCGACGCCGCAGGCCACAACCGCAAGTTTTTCAAATTTAGTCCCCGGCTTTTCTCCTTCATACAGGCCGGAGTTCTTGGCCACGCCCAACGGCAATTACCGACGCCCATCTTTTCCAGCTCTTCTCGTTCCCTGAGAAGCGCTCTCAGAGATCTCGGCTGCCATCTTGGTACACCCACAGCGCTGATCCTGCAGCGCTGATCCAGCTCTCCTAATCTCTGGATACCGATCTACGGCCTTCAGGACCATACATTGCGGACCTCCCCTTGGGACTCAAGACACAGGACCTGGGTAAGCTGCAGATATATAGCTTAACCCTTCCCCTGCTAGTAAGCGCTCTCCTCAAGGCTACTATGTCTCAATCAACAGCAATAGTGGTTGGATACTAGTAAAACTTAGCTTTTATTAAATACTAAAATAAAACATGGACTAATACATACAAAATAACAAAGAAAAAGGACCAGGGACCTGTGATTAAATGTGCCCTTAACCTAACACAGAAAGGGGAAGAAAAAGAGACGTAGACACACAGCAATTAAAAATTGACTGTACTAATAGTCTCAATATAGTCAATAGAGACTGACAGGGGTAGCAAATAATTCAAAGAAATAGGGATGCCATTAACTATGCATACCTCTCAATGATCTATTGCTGCAATAATGTGGTGGCCCATGTACATCATTGGGGACAATGTCCACGTAATGAATAGCGCAGACAACACCATAGACAGAGAGTCTAGCCTTTAAAGACCCCTATTATTGTGCAAATATTGCTACAGAGCGCACAGAACGCCACCACCCGTTACTTTTGCCAAAGTACACCGGGTTATAGTACCAGTCAATAAACAAGCAGCACGTCACTAATGCCTCAGAAAAAAATATAAATACATAGTGCACTAAACCACATGTAAAACGGAACCATGTATCCTCATTGCTATGCTAATGAGCGTTCCAAATGTGGCCAGTGTGTTCCTTATACCTTTTTGCATGGAAGCAGCATCCTCTCTGGGTGCTCCCTTAGCTAATGTATACATGCAGAATGCACAACCAGGTGCCGCCCACTGCTGCGGGCAAATCTCACCACACATACAGCCCACTGCTGTGGGTACATCTCACCAGAGTCTGACGGTATGCTCTGCCATGGTGGAGACATTCAATGTGGTGGGGTAATAGTGAGGCTGTGACGTAAGACAGCGTCTCCCGACGCGTTTCATCCTACCGGAATCATCAGGGGAGTAGCAGGGTATGACTAAGCCGCCTTATCGATCTCCCTCACTCCTGTGTAATTTAAATGCTCGGACCTCTAGCGCGTCCAGAAAACTCCTGGCGTGTGACGCGTCTGGGGTCATGTGAAGTACTTCCGGTGTGGTAGGTTGCTCGTCTGGTATGCTTGGAACGCAAGCAGGGCACGCAGGTGGAACGCTCAGTTCCCCTGAAGTGCGCATGCGGCGTAAACCAGATCAATGGCTAGCCCGTCACCGTACCAATAATGTGGGACATGTTATCCAAGTAGATGAACATGAAAATCCCGGATAGGGCTGCACCCCATGCGGGTGTAGAAATGTATATAAGCAAACGCCCCTTATGGACTCAGCCCTACAATAGGGCGGATACTTAAAAATAAGCACCGACCCATTCCCAAAGTGGCATGATACAGAATTAACCCATACCAATAATAAAATGACAACAAATCAGGGAATAACATGGCCTGAGGTGAAAAGACCTCTAATGGGCAAGGAAGAGAGGTAGATTTTTATACAAAAAAACGTATTAAATAAAACAGAGAAAGGAGAAAAATGGCTGTGAATTCATTTACTTAGACGCGACACCACAGACCTATATTCTAATGAGAAACAGAGAGTGCAGGGGATGTGCAGGGGAACCTGCAGACCCTATAGGGAACAAAACCTATTTTCTATCTGTGCCCTGCCTGTCGTGGAGGTTGGCACCCTAGAAGAGGAATACGCAGAGAAAAGGCGCCCCCACTCAACGGAGGCTGTCCCTAACTGCATAACCCTATCTTGTCCCTAAATAGTGCATGGGAGATAGGAAAGTAGATATACAAGCAGTACATAGTATTGAACATACTTCTGGGGGGGTCATCTCACCCTACCAACTGAGCAGCTGCCTAACGAGGGGGTTGGCACCCTAAATACCTGCGCAATGGCGCCCCCACTCCACGGTGGCTATCCCTCATCGAAAGTCCCTTGATCTCCAAGGTGTGATGTACAGATGGGGAAGTGGTGTGGATTCTATAGAAAACAACTATAGGGTTGTAACTCATTCATGCCTGCTGGCTGCACAGTTCTAAGGGTGAATAACCACCTGCTCTCTTTTTGCAGGATTAATTTGTCCCAGTCCCCTCCCCTTGCTGGGGGGATTATTTTATCAATGCCGATAAAGGATTCACAGGGCAGAAGACAATGGAATCAAAATGTCCCTTTGTCCAGGATCTAAGAAAAGATTGGTCGCAATCTCCCCCGGTAGATCCTCCGGTATCACACCTGGCTACTAAATCTATTTTATCCTCTTCGGAGGGCGCCTCTATTAAAAACCCAACCGATCGTCAGATCAACAATATGGCGCGTTCAGCCTTTGAAGCCCCAGCAGCCGCACTCTTCCCATCTTTTGCTGCTACGTGGGTGGCTAAGGCTATGACCCACTGGGCTGAGGTCTTGTCTGCAGCGGTGCAGGATACCGACCTCCGCCCCGAGATAGCAGACCTCTCTACTCAGATAGCCAGAGCTGGAGATTCTGTAGTTACCGCATTCTTGGACGCTGCTAACTGTGCTTCGCAAGCAGCAGCAAACGCCGTCACCATCAGAAGGTCCTTACGGCTCAGGGACTGGCATGCGGATTCGGCTTCCAAAAAGTCATTGACATCTCTTCCATATCAGAGCGGTTGCCTTTTTGGTGAAAAGCTCGACCAATTAATTTCCGACGCCACTGGAGGGAAGGGTAAATTTCTTCCATAACAGAGACCCTTTCGGAACCAGCAGCAGGCTCAGTCCCGATTTTTTTGCTTCAACTCAAATTGGTCTTCTACTTCCACATCTTCCGGACCTGGCTGTGCACAACGTAGGGATAGAGGTCCTCAGACCTCTTACAAACCTTCCCCCTTTTGGAGAGGCAGGCCTAGGCAGTCAGGGTCCAAAGGGTCCAGACCGGGCAGGTCTCCCACACAATGACTCCCTGCAGTATCCGGAGGACACCCTCAAAGTAGGCGGCCGCCTGCTTTCCTTCAGCGACGCGTGGCTCTCGGTCGTTCACGACGAATGGGTCCACGACCTAGTGTTCTCCGGATACAAGATAGAATTCTACTCTCTTCCACCAAATCGCTTTTTCCTGTCTTCTCCTCCCAGGGCAAAGGCATCACAGTTCTTCCAGGCCATAAGCTCTCTAAAAGAAGACGGGGTTATTATCCCGGTTCCTCAAAGCGAAAGGTTTCAAGGTTTTTATTCAAACCTGTTCATTGTTCCATATAAGGACGTACAGAACGGCCCATACTGGACCTAAAACTGCTGAACAAGTTTGTCAGGGTGCAATGGTTCCGGATGGAATCGCTTTGTTCTGTCATTGCCTGCATGGAGAAAGGCGAGTTCCTGGCGTCCATAGACATCCAGGACACGTACCTCCACATTCCTACCTTCTCACCTAAGGTTTCTTCGCTTCGCAGTCCAGGAAAATCACTTTCAATTTGCTGCTCTGCCCTGCGGCCTCGCTACCGCTCCCAGGGTATTCACCAAGGTCATGGCGGCCACCGTGGCCATCCTCCATACCCGAGGTGTGGTGGTGTTACCGTATCTAGACGATAGCCTAATCAAAGGCCCCTCTTTCCGCACCTGCAAGGAGGTCGTGACCATCACAATAGATACTCTTTCTCGCCTGGGTTGGAAGATAAACTTCAAAAAATCTTCCCCAGTACCGGCTCAGCGAATTTCCTTTCTAGGAATGATACTGGACTCGTTCCAGGGAATGGTACTTCTTCCCCCGGAAAAGATCTCAGCCTTACAACGGGAAGCTCAGAAGTTCTCCCAACCTCATTCTCACTCTCTACGTTTCAGTATGGGAGTCCTCGGCAGGATGGTAGCAGCTACGGAGGCGGTCCCATTCGCTCAACTACAACTCCGCCCCTTACAACATGCTCTCCTGGATGTGTGGGACAGGAACCCGTCCTCTCTCGATCGTCGTTTCCTCCTTCCCCAGCGAGTCAGACAGTCTCTAAGGTGGTGGACTTTGAAGTCCTCCCTGAATCAAGGGAAGTCTTTTCTCCCAGTACATTGGCTAGTTGTAACAACAGATGCTAGTCTTCTGGGCTGGGGAGCAGTGTTCCACCATCACGCTGCTCAGGGCTGCTGGTCTCTTCAGGAAGCACGCCTGCCCATCAACATCCTTGAAATACGGGCAATCAGGTTGGCTCTTCTCCAATTCCATCCCTTCCTGGTGGGTCGTCCCATCAGGATTGAGTCCGCAATGCCACGGCAGTGGCATACATCAACCGGCAGGGGGGAACACGCAGCAAGGCAGCAATGACCGAGGTAGGCCACATTCTCCGCTGGGCCGAGGAAAACCGCTCAATGATCTCAGCGGTTCACATCCCGAGAGTGGAAAATTGGGAAGCAGACTTCCTCAGCCGTCAAGGTCTCGACTCCAGAGAGTGGTCTCTCCATCCAGAGATCTTCCACCAGGTCTGCTGTCGTTGGGGAACCCCGGACGTGGATCTGATGGCCTCACGGCTAAATTCCAAGGTTCCCAACTTCATAGCTCGGTCCCACGAGCCGGCAGCCATCGGGGCAGATGCACTCGTTCACTCGTGGCATCAGTTCCAGCTTCCGTACATATTTCCCCCGCTTCCTTTACTGCCGAGAGTCATCAAGAAGATCAGAGCGGAGGGGATACCAGTAATCTTGATTGCGCCAGATTGGCCGCGCAGGGCCTGGTACGCTGAACTAGTTCAACTAGTCGCCGATGTCCCCTGGAGATTACCGAATCGCACAGACTTGTCGTCCCAGGGCCCCATTTACCACCAGAACTCCAAGGCCCTTTGTTTGACGGCATGGCCGTTGAGTCCTGGGTGCTAACACAGGCAGGCTTCTCTCAGAAAGTCATTTCTACCATGATCAGTGCTAGAAAGCCTACGTCTATGCGTATATATCATCGCATTTAGTAACATAGTAACATAGTTAGTAAGGCCGAAAAAAAAAATACATTTGTCCATCCAGTTCAGCCTATATTCCATCATAATAAATCCCCAGATCTACGTCCTTCTACAGAACCTAATAAATGTATGTTACGATATTGTTTTGCTCCAGGAAGACATCCAGGCCTCTCTTGAACCCCTCGACTGAGTTCGCCATCACCACCTCCTCAGGCAAGCAATTCCAGATTCTCACTGCCCTAACAGTAAAGAATCCTCTTCTATGTTGGTGGAAAAACCTTCTCTCCTCCAGACGCAAAGAATGCCCCCTTGTGCCCGTCACCTTTCTTGGTATAAACAGATCCTCAGCGAGATATTTGTATTGTCCCCTTATATACTTATACATGGTTATTAGATCGCCCCTCAGTCGTTTTTTTTCTAGACTAAATAATCCTAATTTCGCTAATCTATCTGGGTATTGTAGTTCTCCCATCCCCTTTATTAATTTTGTTGCCCTCCTTTGTACTCTCTGTAGTTTGGAAGACCCTCTTCGCATGGTGCAAGGACCGAGGACGCACTCCTCTTGAATTTTCCATTCCTTCCATCCTCGAATTCCATCAGTCGGGTTTGGACTTAGGTCTCGCCCTTATTCTCTCAAAGGGCAGATTTCAGCCTTGTCAGTCCTGTTCCAACGTAGAATTGCCAACAAATTACAGGTGAAGACGTTCATTCAGGGAATCTCCCATGTGGTGCCGCCCTATAAGATGCCTTTGGAACCATGGGACCTTAATTTGGTCCTCGGAGTCTTGCAGGAGGCACCTTTTGAACCTCTGCAGGACATTCCCCTGTCTTTTCTGTCATGGAAAGTTGCCTTCCTGGTTGCGGTCACGTCCACCTGATGAGTCTCAGAGCTGGCGGCTTTGTCTTGTCAAGTTCCTTTCCTCATTTTTCATCAGGATAAGGTGGCTTTGAGAACATCCCAGTCTTTTCTACCGAAAGTTGTCTCATCTTTCCACCTCAATGAGGAAATGGTCTTGCCTTCACTTTGCCCGGCACCAGTACATTGCACCGAGAAGGCTCTTTACACACTGGACTTGGTGAGAGCTCTTAGGAGATACGTCTCGAGGACGGTGTCTTTCCGCAGGTCAGATGCCCTGTTTGTGCTCCCTGAAGGACCAAGGAAAGGGCTAGCCGCTTCCAAAGCTACGATAGCCAAGTGGATTCGTTCAGCTATCCAGGAGTCCTACCAAGTCAGAGATTAAGGCTCATTCTATTCGGTCAGTGGGTGCGTTTTGGGCCATCCGGCACCAGGCGTCAGCAGCACAAGTCTGCAGAGCTGCGACTTGGTCCAGCCTGCATACGTTTACGAAACATTACCATGTCCATTCTCAGGCCTCGGCAGATGCGTCTGTCACGATATGGTATGAAATATCATAAGTAGTTCCCTTGCTAGCCTGCGTGGGCTAAGCCCCCCTTCTTGGAGTGATGCTGCAACAGTTTGTAGCTTCAAATTCCTGGCTTTCAACTCCCAAATTCCCCATCACCCCTCGCCAAAGGTATTTACGACTGGCATTTCCTGCAGTGTAAACTCTTTTCCAGCAAGAACTGGATTCTAAGTCGCTTGAATGCAGGGAAGTTCTTTGTTCTGTGTTTGTGAGATATTAGGCACACCGTTTACATTACGAATACGAAAATATATATTGTTAGAGTCCATCGGAGGATCTATACATCGCTCGAAACACGGGCTTCTAACTCCATCTGGTAAAGAAGTAGGGTTTTCTCGGTAAATATGTATCCCAGATAGGACATATTTGATATCATTAGAATGCCCACGTTAATCCGAGATGAATGATGGGTTTGTTATGACTATGACATGTTTTGTAGCGAAGTTCTAGAAATTAGAGAAAATAGTTTAAAGTTTAGTTAGACTGAAGAGGTAGGAGGGACGAGGTGATCCAACCCCTTTCTGGGATGTTACAGGCTGAAGTTATAACTGTCTGCTCAGATCCCCAGCTCATTCTTCTTCTTCTTCCTGCTTGCTTGCTTGCTTCTTCTCCTGGAAGAGCCCTGCGCACGTCCAATGAGCTGGGACGTATGGTTGCCTGCCATGCTTTGAACATGTGAGTGTTACCTTTTCTCATTTAATCCCTGTTTATTTCATAATTACCCTTGTACATATTTGCAATTGTCTCATTTGTAACATCTTTATAAAATATTTTTGATAAAGCACTGCCTAATTTTTATGGGATATAATATTATATGTTAGTTCATTCTCTATGCTCTAAAAACCGTACCCTAAGTCTTCTGAAGGGAAATACGCTACTGTTCTGTTGGGTTAGCTTTGGACCCGTTTAATCGAAGCTGGTGGCAGCGATAGTGTGCTGACTGTTGGATTATGGGTAAGATGAGCGTCCTTTGATAGGGGTCAATGGATATTTCCCTATTACACCATGTTTGGTAGAATTTCAGCTTGTGGGGAATAGGTCACTGATATCCATGCAAAGAGGTTGTGTTGCCCTTAGTGTTTAGCCCTATTATGGGATGTTACGAGTTATAATGGATGTTGGTTATCTTGGACTATATGCCTATTAGGTACGCTTACCTTCTCAGTCCGGTATTTTAGATGTGCTGCTCTTTCTTCACATGAGTTTCTGTTTGGACCTTTTTTCATGTCTGTTTTGTACATATGTGTTATATTTTTATATATTGCATATTCATTAATAAAGTACTTTTAAATGTTCACCTGAGTGGGACATATACTCCTTTTGTGGTCTTGTGTAGGATTTCTGTTGGATTATGTTGTAGCGACTGCGGCGTTGATAATTATTGTTCCTGCCTGAGTGGGAGTAGTTTATCGCGTCGCTGCAGCGTGCCCAATAGCCAGTACATAGCAGGCAGCCTGTCGGGCGACCAATTACCCAGGGTGCAGTACCTAATCTGACCTGAGAGTAAGGGGGGGGCCAGAGACCTGCAAGTGTTAAGTGGAACTGTAAGCGGGATATACATAAATCCCTGCAGTTTGTGGTATATTGAAAAGCAGTGGGATACCTAAAATAAGCCCCTGCTGGAAACTAAGAGGTCAATAGCCTTGTGGGTGTTTTTCATCACATTGTTAGCAGTGGAGGGATAACTAAGATAAGCCCCCCTGCACATGTGATAGCCGTCTGTTGGCCTAAAGTCACCCCGACCCGTGACGTAGGGGTGACGGTCACAGTGTGAATCGTGACAAATTGGGGGCAGCGGTCAGGGGAATCCTGACAAATTGGTGGCAAGGCGGTGGGATATTAGAGCATTAGTGATTTGGTTTGAGCAATCATTCCTCTCACTAAAAACTTGCAGAAAGTTCTTGCGAGGACTCTGCGCAAATAAGTTTGGAGAACGAACTCAGTGTTTTTTAGTTGTGAGACAATTGTGTACTGGTAATTATCCCCTCCCTTTCTCTTCGTTTTTCTATCCTATCTTTTATTTGGCAACCATGGTTGTGCGGGGAGAAACCTTCTATGAGCAGCAGACGAGAGACACCCTTATTGCCTTATGCAAGTCACAGCACATTGACTTTGCGGGCAAAAACAAAGCCCAACTGGTCGAAGTTCTGGTGCAATGGGAAGCCGACCAAGCCAGGCCACAGAGCCCAGAGGCCGCAGAAGCCAGCACAAGCGAACATGGTGCTGCAGCAGAGGTCCAACCACTGAATACGGGCCCTACTGGCAACTAGGCGGGCGCAGACCTCCTCCTGCAGCTGGCTCTGCATCAAGGCTCCGCAGATGACCTAGAGAGACGTCTGCAGCTGATCCAGCAATACCAGGAGCGAGCCGAGCGAGAGGCCCAGGCCCAGCGAGCCGAGCGGGAGGCTGAGAGAGCCGAGCGGGAGGCTGAGAGAGCCGAGTGCCAAGCCCAGCGAGAACATGAACTGGAGATGCTCCGGCAGGGGGGGATGCCCTCCACCGCCCAGAGACGTGAGCCCAGCAGCGCTCAGATACCTAAGCCCCGGCCCGATCACTTTTCTGTTATGGAGAAGGACGGGGACTTGGATACTTTTCTGCGGGCCTTTGAGAAAGCCTGCAGACAGTACCGGCTGCCTATAGATGAATGGGCCCGATACCTGACCCCAGGGCTGAGAGGCAAAGCTCTGGAGGCGTTTGCTGCCCTCCCTCAAGAACAAGATGGTGACTATGAGGCCATGAAGCAGGCTCTGATAGCCAAGTACCAGCTTACACCCGAGGTGTACCGTAGAAAGTTCCGGACCCTCCAACGTGGCCCACACGACAGTTACAGTGATGTGGTGCATGGACTGGGGACCCACTTTGACCAGTGGACCCAAGGACTGTCAGTGACCACCTTTCCACAGCTGCGAGACCTGATGATCAAAGACCAGTTCTTTCATCTTTGCCCAGCTGAGGTGCGACAGTTCGTGATGGACAGAGAACCCAAAGACTTGACGAAAGCAGCACAGATTGCCGATGCCTATGAGGCCAACCGTAGATCGGAAGTGCGGAAGCCAGTCACCACCAGCTGGAGAGGGGGTAAGCCTGCAACCAATGCCAGTACCCCTGCCAGCCAACACACCAGAGGTCCTGGCCCCGTGGCCAACAGCACCAGACCTACCACCGAACCTCGCAAGTGTTACACCTGCAATCAGACTGGTCATATCAGTCCCTCCTGCCCAACCAAGCAGAAGAACACCCCAGCCAAGGCCCCAGGACCTAATGCAGCAGTTCTTTTGGTGGGTGGTGTGGTTGGGAGGGTGTGTGACAACGTACAGCACGTCACTGTGGGAGTCCATGTTGCTACAGGCCTCAAGGACACCGGGGCTGAACGAACCCTCATCTGACCCGAACTGGCGGCCCCTGAAGAAATCATTCCGGGGAAAACCCTAACTGTCACTGGGATTGGGGGCATCAGCTGTCCCTTACCAACGGCCCGGGTTTATATTGATTGGGGTGCCGGGAGCGGGGTGAAGGAAGTGGGGCTGTCTGATAATTTGCCCACTGATGTTTTGTTGGGGACTGATTTGGGGAGGATGGTTGCATACTACGTTCCTGACACCCCTCCCCAATCTACTAATGAGGGTAACGTTAACCCTGATGATGATGATGATGATGATGGGAAATCGCATGTGTTACCTGACCATGCTTTATCTTGTAATGATGCCTCTAATAACCATTTTTTTCCTAGGATTGATGGTGAAAATGTTGTACCTGTGCCAGCTGAACCTGATAAGGCTGGGTTCACATTGCGTTAATGGGAAAGCGCTAACGGACAGCGTTGCACGGCGAAATTAACGCCGTGCAACGCGTCAGTTAGCGCGCCCATTCACAGCAATGGGAACGCGCAGCACTAGCGCGTGCCATGTTCGGCACGCGCTATGCGACGCGCCGGTGTTTCCTGGCGCGCCGCGGACGCTGCTTGCAGCGTCCGAGGCGCGCCCGCAGTCCGTTCCCCGCTCTCGCAGATCGGGGATCTGCGACAGCGGGGACGTTACCGCGACCCCGGGACGCGGCCCCATTAAAAACATTGCGTTAGCGCAACTCGCTAGCGCTAAACGGGTTGCACTAACGCAATATGAACCTAGCCTAATGATTGTTCTGTGAAGGTTAATGTGTTGTGACAAAACACTCTGGGATCGCCTTTGCTGGGGTCAAAGGACACGTGGTTTGTGCATTGAATCTGAGGCGTACAGCAGGTTTCTGAGCAGGCTGACCTCAGGTCAGATTTATTAACGTGAAAGCAACACAAAAAACAAAACATAAAAATAAATCCTAGCCTGTCCGGCACTAACTAAACAAATACGTTGCTATCTCAACAACTGGGGGGGCGTCTCCCACCCAGCTAACATCACACAGATCTTGAGCAGAGCTCTTCACTCACGTTTGTCTCACACAGGCAGGCAATCTGTGTGCCCCAGGCAGACACTGGAAACACCCAGCTGGTCATCTTTTATTCCTGCAATCATTAACCCATTAGCACCCTGAAGATACTGAGTGGCCTAATTCACATAGGACAAACACCTGGGCGAGATATACCTGCCTCCATCTACCACACCAGCATGAGTCTTACATATCCCCCCCTTGCTCAGACCACTCCGGTCGAGCAAGAACACTTTTGAAACAGTGCACTCGGGATAGGGCATCGGCGTTCCCCATCTGCACCCCAGGTCGGTGCTCCACCGTAAAAGAGTAAGCCTGCAGGGCAAGGAACCACCGGGTTACCCGACTATTACGGTCCTTGTGGAGGTGCATCCACTTGAGAGGGGCATGGTCTGTGACCAGCCTAAACTTCCTACCAGCCAGGTAATACTTGAGGGAGTCCAGAGCCCATTTAATGGCTAGGCACTCTTTTTCAACCACCGCATACCTCTGCTCATGTACATTCAGTTTCCGACTGAGATAGAGGACCGGGTGTTCGACTCCGTCCCTCACCTGGGAAAGTACAGCTCCGACACCAGTATCAGAGGCATCAGTTTGTACCACAAACTCGCTGCTGAAATCAGGAGTCACTAGTACGGGCTGAGAGCACAAAGCCCGTTTCAGGCTGTGGAAGGCCTCTTCAGCAGCTGAGGTCCATTTTACCATGACGGAACCCTTCCCCTTGGTAAGATCCGTCAAGGGAGTAGCCATGGCTGCAAAATTGGGTATGAACCGGCGATAATAGCCGGCAATCCCCAGGAAAGCCTGCACTTGTTTCTTGTTCACTGGTTGTGGCCAGCCCTGAATTGCCTGTATTTTGTCGATCTGGGGTTTAACCACTCCTCGGCCAATCACGTAGCCCAAGTATCGGGCTTCTTCAAGCCCGATTTGGCATTTCTTGGGGT
The DNA here is from genome assembly GCF_032444005.1 of Ranitomeya imitator. Taxonomy (NCBI): domain Eukaryota; kingdom Metazoa; phylum Chordata; class Amphibia; order Anura; family Dendrobatidae; genus Ranitomeya; species Ranitomeya imitator. Next base: position 750,916,248 of record NC_091282.1, on the reverse strand, counting down.
TTGCCGTTAAACCTGCATCTCGCAGGTCATCAATCACCGCTTGTACCTTCTGGAGATGAGTTTCCCAGTCCATGCTGTAAATTACGATGTCATCCAGGTAGGCAGAAGCGTAGTCTGTGAGGCCTCAAGACTCGATCCATCAATCTCTGGAACGTTGCGGGAGCTCCGTGAAGTCCAAACGGCATATAGACATACTGGAACAAACCTTCCGGTGTAGCAAATGCCGTCTTCTCTCTGGCCGCCTCGGCCAGAGGAATCTGCCAGTACCCCTTTGTTAAATCCAGGGTCATAATGTATTGGGCTTTACCAAGCCGGTCGATCAACTCATCGACCCGGGGCATAGGGTACGCATCAAATTTAGAAACTGCATTCAGTTTCCTAAAGTCATTACAAAACCGGATGGAGCCATCCGGTTTAGGTATCAACACAATTGAACTGGACCAGGCGCTGTGTGACTCCTCAATGACTCCTAAGTCCAACATTGCCATCACTTCCCGGGAGACGGCTTCACGGCGGACTTCCGGAATCCGGTAGGGCTTCACATGAACAGTGACGCCAGGCTCTGTGACAATTTCATGTTTCACCAACTTAGTCCGGCCAGGTTTTTCGGAGAAAAACTGTCGGTTCTGTAACAAAAATTGCTTAACCTCAGATTTTTGTCGTTCTGAGAGAGTCTCAGCAACCTGCACCTCTGGTACAGTAGGTGAACAAACCGGACGGGGCAGATCCGCCGTTAGGGCAGAGCGGTCTTTCCAGGATTTTATCAGATTCACATGATAAATCTGTTCCGGTTTTCTCTTACCCGGCTGGTACACTTTATAGTTCACTTCACCAACTCTTTCTCGGACCTCAAATGGGCCCTGCCATTTCGCCAGGAATTTACTATCCACCGTAGGGATTAGGACCAACACCCTATCGCCGGGTGCAAATGTACGGACCTTAGCGCCTCTATCATAACTTTGCCTCTGGGCTCCCTGGGCCTGTAACATATGGTCCCTAACAATGGGCATGACAGCGGCAATACGATCCTGCATTTGGGTTACATGGTCGATCACCGTTTTAAAGGGAGTGACTTGACCTTCCCAGGTTTCTTTTGCGACGTCCAGCAGTCCCCGGGGACGACGGGCGTACAACAGTTCGAAAGGCGAAAACCCTGTGGAAGACTGGGGAACTTCCCTAATGGCAAACAGCAAATAGGGTAACAAGTAATCCCAGTTCTTCCCATCTTTGTCTATCGCCTTCCGGAGCATCTGTTTTAAGGTTTTGTTGAAGCGCTCAACCAGGCCATCTGTTTGAGGGTGATAGACAGACGTACGCAACGGGTCTATTTGTAAGAGCCTGCAGAGCTCCTTCATTACCCTCGACATAAAGGGAGTCCCCTGGTCGGTGAGTATCTGTTTTGGAATTCCCACCCGACTAAACACTTGTACCAATTCCTTGGCGATCGTCTTGGTAGCTGTGTTACGCAAAGGGACGGCTTCCGGGTAACGAGTGGCATAGTCCACGATGACGAGGATATGTTGGTGCCCACGTGCGGATCGGGGAAGGGGCCCAACCAAATCCATCCCAATTCTCTCAAAAGGGACCCCGATGATAGGAAGGGGTACCAAAGGGCTACGGAACTGAGATTTAGGGGCCGCGATTTGGCACTCTGGACAGGACTCACAATAGTTACGCACATCACAATGTATTCCAGGCCACACAAAACAATGCAATATCCTTTCTGTGGTTTTCTGTACCCCCAGATGTCCCCCCATTATATGTCCGTGGGCCAAACCTTCCGCCGATAAGGTTTGGGTACCACTAACCGTTGCACTGTGTCTTCCCCTTTTTTTTCTACCTGGTAGAGCAAATCATTTTCAAGAACCATATACGGGTACGCTAGCCTAGTGTCAGGTTCTACGGGTACCCCATCTATCATTTTTACATTTTTCCTAGCCGGAGTCAGGGTAGGATCTTTCATTTGCTCGCTGTGGAAGTCATCCACCTGGACTCCCAAATCTGGCAGGCAGATGGCTGTCTGCCTCCGCCTCTCGCTGAAGTTCCTCAGTTTCCTCTGTTTCCCCCGCCATGACAGAGAAGGGGTACTGAAGGTTAGATTCACTAACCTCCCCAGCAACATCTTCCTGTGGGGTCTCCTCTAGGGACTCGGGACCTCCAGATGGCATGGGAGAAGATTCACGGGTACAGCCACCGTGAAGGAGCAACTGATTCTCCCACAACTGCCAGAAATAGGGAAAATCCCTTCCCAGGATTACATCCTGTAACAATGCGGGAACGAGTCCCACTTTGTGCTGCACTGACCCATAGGGAGTAGAAATCCATATGACCGCTGTTAAGTACGAGCGGGTGTCACCATGCACACACGTCACAGAAAACTTGTCAGACGGACCAGACGGAAGTGCCACCAGACTAGCTTACACCAGAGTCACCACACTTCCAGAGTCTAGTAATGCCACAACATTTTTCCCATCAACAGATAATTCACACAGGTGTTTCACTGTATCATTTTGACCCGCATTCACACTCACTAGCTGTGTAACCAAAGACATGCGTTTTCTAGAGTCTATAACGTCGCACTGCATGGGTTCAGCGGTAACAGGACAGTTCACAGAAACATGACCCTTCTCATGGCAGCGGAAACACCTAACAGGTCCCCTACTGAGACCACCGTCCAATACTCTTGGTCTCGGAGTGCGAGCAGTCCCGGACTCCTCCCCCACAGTTTTAAGCGATTTTCCTTCACCCGTGGTCCCTGGAACAGTCTTACCGGTTCCACGAGGAGGAGGCACAGACCGGGGGTTGGCGGTGTCGTCGGGAAGTCCTTCTGCCACGGAATAACGCTCGACCAACTCCACAAGTTGATCCGCTGTCGTGGGATTTCCTTGGCTTACCCGCCTTTTCAGCGCTGGGGGTAGTACTCTCAGGTACTTGTCCAGGACAACCCGCTGGATTATTTCGGGTATTGTCAGTACCTCGGGTTGCAGCCATTTCTTTGTTAAGTAGATCAGGTCGAACATTTGAGACCGCGCCGGTTTATCTTGCTGGTATGTCCACTGATGTACCCGCTGTGCCCGGACAGCCGTCGTCACACCCAGCCGGGCCAGGATCTCAGCTTTCAGTTTCTCAAAGTCCTGAGCGACCTCCGGGTCCAAATCATGGTAAGCTTTTTGGGCCTCGCCGGAGAGAAACGGGGCAATCAAGTCGGCCCATCGTGCCTTCGGCCACTTCTCTCTCAACGCCGTCCGCTCAAACGTTGTCAGGTATGCCTCGACGTCATCTTCTGCAGTCAGCTTTTGCCAGTATCGACTCACATGGATCCTTCTGGACTCTGCTTCCGGGTCAGCGTCAGGCATGCTCACCAGGCGCTGCGCCACCTGTTGGAGAAGTTGGCGGTCTGCAACCGTCATGTCCAGTAACTCCTTCAGCTGTGCGGCCATCAAGCGATTAGCTTCGTGCTGTGCGGCAGTGGCCTGCTGCTGTACGGCAGTGGACTGTACTAAGGCTTTCACCACGTCTTCCATGCTGTCGCCTGTGCCACGGTATGCCCGCATTCTCCACCACAATGTGACAAAACACTCTGGGATCGCCTTTGCTGGGGTCAAAGGACACGTGGTTTGTGCATTGAATCTGAGGCGTACAGCAGGTTTCTGAGCAGGCTGACCTCAGGTCAGATTTATTAACGTGAAAGCAACACAAAAAACAAAACATAAAAATAAATCCTAGCCTGTCCGGCACTAACTAAACAAATACGTTGCTATCTCAACAACTGGGGGGGCTTCTCCCACCCAGCTAACATCACACAGATCTTGAGCAGAGCTCTTCACTCACGTTTGTCTCACACAGGCAGGCAATCTGTGTGCCCCAGGCAGACACTGGAAACACCCAGCTGGTCATCTTTTATTCCTGCAATCATTAACCCATTAGCACCCTGAAGATACTGAGTGGCCTAATTCACATAGGACAAACACCTGGGCGAGATATACCTGCCTCCATCTACCACACCAGCATGAGTCTTACAGTGTCCATAGGTACAGGCGTGCCCAGCCACGTCGCTCTGCGGAGTGAGACGGCTGAGGAACCCCTAACAGGGGCAAGTGTCGGTGCTACAGGAAATGGGGAGATGCATGGGAACCGTGAGGAAGGTGACGCCATGAAAGTGACCAGTGCCACCAAGGAAGGTAACTGGCCCATAAGTAGCACTGCCCCTGGAATGTTGGGGGTGGATGGGGAGGTAGAGCCCATAGCAGCGCCGGCTGATGGGTCTGTAGAAACCCCCGGGGAGACAGCCTATGTAGCTGCTGTCACCTGCAGTCAGAGTGCCCGGAACGCAGATAACTGTCAGCCTTCCGGACCCTACTCAGTCATCACTGTGACTGAACCAGAGGTGGACTCAGAGCAGGTCCAAGAGGGTTCCCGTGGGGAAGGGACCCTGACGTCGCTTCTGGCTTCCCCTAGCCAAGAGTTTGAGGCGGCTCTGCACACAGATGCGAGCCTAGAGAGTTTGAGACAACTTGCCGGGACGCTCTTCTCCGAGACTGATAAGGAGAAGGTGTTCTGGGAACGAGGAAGGTTGTACCGGGAGACAGTACCCGGAGAATCACAAAAGGAGTGGTTGAGGGAAAGACAGCTGGTCGTCCCGCAGCAATTCCGGGGTGAGTTGTTGCGGATTGCCCATGAGATCCCGCTAGCTGGACACTTGGGGATCAGCAAAACTAAGGCCCGGCTGTCTCAACACTTCTATTGGCCTAAGATGGGGACAGATGTGTCAAACTACTGCCGCTCCTGTGTCACCTGTCAAAGAGTGGGGAAGGCGGGGCCTGCTGTTAAGGCTCCCCTGATCCCGTTGCCAGTGATAGAGGAGCCTTTCCAGAGGATCGCGGTGGACATTGTGGGCCCGCTGGCCGTCCCCAGCGGCTCTGGAAAGCAATATATCCTTACTGTGGTAGACTACGCTACCCGGTACCCAGAGGCAGTAGCTCTGTCGTCAACTAGGGCAGATAAGGTGGCGGATGCCCTGTTGGCTATCTTTTCACGTGTAGGATTTCCCAGGTAAATGCTTACTGATCAAGGGACCCAATTTATGTCTCGCCTAATGGAGGCTCTCTGTAAGAGAATGCAGGTGAAGCACCTGGTATCGAGTGCGTATCACCCACAGACCAATGGCTTGTGTGAACGTTTCAATGGTACCCTCAAACAGATGCTACGCATGCTGGTTGAGACTCAAGGGCGCGACTGGGAGCGGTACCTCCCACACCTGCTGTTCGCTTACCGAGAGGTTCCGCAGGCCTCGACGGGGTTCTCCCCCTTCGAGCTCCTGTACGGCAGGCGAGTTCGGGGACCCCTTGGGTTGGTAAGAGAATCCTGGGAAGAGGAGCTGAACCCTTCTGAAGTGTCCATAGTGGAGTATGTCATGCGCTTCCGTGACAAGATGCAGACCTTGACGCAGTTGGTGCATGACAACATGACGCAGGCTCAGTCTGATCAGAAGCACTGGTACGACCAGAACGCCCGGGAGCGGACCTACCATGTGGGTCAAAAGGTGTGGGTGCTGGTCCCCGTACCAACGGATAAGCTTCAGGCAGCCTGGGAGGGCCCGTACGTCGTCCACCAACAGCTCAACCCGGTCACTTACGTGGTCACGCTTAACCACGCTTGGGGTAGGCGAAAGGCCTTTCACGTCAACATGATGAAGGCTCATCACGAACGTGAACCTTTCGTCCTAACGGTCTGCAGCGTGCCCGAAGACGGGGAGGAAGACACCCTCCTGGACATGCTGGCCCAAGCCAAGGCCAATGGGTCCATAGAGGACGTGGAGGTAAGCGCCTCGTTAACTGAACCCCAGCGGTTGCAGTTGCAAACCACACTGGAACCCTTCCGGGTCGAGTTCTCCAACCGACCTGGGAGGACTAAGTTAGCAGTCCACGAGGTGGACACCGGGAATCACGCCCCACTACGGCGAACACCCTATCGAATCTCTGACCAGGTGCAGCAGATTATGCGCCAAGAGATCGATGAGATTTTACAGCTGGGGGTGATTCGACGGTCAAAGAGCGCGTGGGCATCACCTGTAGTTCTCGTGCCAAAGAAGGACCGGACCACCCGGTTCTGCGTGGACTACAGGGGGCTCAACGCCATCACAGCCTCGGATGCGCACCCAATGCCGCGCATCGAGGAGCTGCTTGAGAAGTTAGCTGGCGCAAATTACCTAACAATAATGGATCTGAGTCGAGGATACTGGCAGATTCCCCTGAGTCCTGAGGCACAGGAGAAGTCCGCCTTTATCACACCCTTTGGACTGTACGAGTCCACGGTCATGCCCTTCGGCATGAAGATTGCCCCTGCCACTTTCCAGCGGATGGTCAACCCCATGCTTCAGGGACTGGAGAAGTACGCCGTGGCGTACTTGGATGACATTGCCATCTTCAGTCCCTCCTGGAAGGAACACCTGCAGCATCTCGAGGAGGTGCTCAGGCGAATTCACCAAGCAGGACTGACTATCAAGCCGGGAAAGTGCCAGATGGGCATGAGGGAGGTTCACTACCTGGGGCACCGGGTAGGCGGGAACACCCTGAAGCCAGAGCCGGAGAAAGTGGGCACGATCGTGAACTGGCCCACTCCCGTGACCAAGAAACAGGTGATGTCCATCCTGGGCACTGCAGGGTACTATAGGCGCTTCGTACAGCACTATAGTAGCCTGGCAAAACCTTTGACGGACCTCACCAGGAAGAAGCTACCCCACATTGTCAACTGGACAGATGGCTGTGAGGGGGCCTTCCAGGCGTTGAAAACCGCACTGTGCAACGCCCCTGTGTTGAAAGCAGTCGACAGCAGTCGACCGTTCTTGGTGCAGACCGACGCCAGCGAGTTTGGCCTTGGTGCTGTGCTCAGCCAGGTTGACTCGGAGGACCAAGAGCACCCCGTGTTATACCTGAGCCGGAAACTTTTGCTGAGGGAAGTGGCCTACTCCACCATCAAGAAGGAGTGCCTGGCCATAGTCTGGGCCCTGCAGCGCTTGCAGCCCTACTTGTACGGTCGCACCTTCACTGTGGTGACCGACCACGACCCTCTGCGCTGGTTAAACACCATGTGTGGAACCAACGGCAGGTTGCTACGCTGGAGCCTTGCCCTTCAGCAGTTTGACTTCACCATTGAACACAAAACGGTCAGGGAGCATGGGAATGCAGATGGACTGTCCCGCCAGGGTGAACCTACTGAGGTGCTCATGGAGGCATACCGTCGGGTTCTACCTCCCTAGCGCACACCAAAAGGGGGAGGTGTCACGATATGGTATGAAATATCATAAGTAGTTCTCTTGCTAGCCTGCGTGGGCTAAGCCCCCCTTCTTGGAGTGATGCTGCAACAGTTTGTAGCTTCAAATTCCTGGCTTTCAACTCCCAAATTCCCCATCACCCCTCGCCAAAGGTATTTACGACTGGCATTTCCTGCAGTGTAAACTCTTTTCCAGCAAGAACTGGATTCTAAGTCGCTTGAATGCAGGGAAGTTCTTTGTTCTGTGTTTGTGAGATATTAGGCACACCGTTTACGTTACGAATACGAAAATATATATTGTTAATCGGAGGATCTATACATCGCTCGAAACACGGGCTTCTAACTCCATCTGGTAAAGAAGTAGGGTTTTCTCTGTAAATATGTATCCCAGATAGGACATATTTGATATCATTAGAATGCCCACGGTAATCCGAGATGAATGATGGGTTTGTTATGACTATGACATGTTTTGTAGCGAAGTTCTAGAAATTAGAGAAAATAGTTTAAAGTTTAGTTAGACTGAAGAGGTAGGAGGGACGAGGTGATCCAACCCCTTTCTGGGATGTTACAGGCTGAAGTTATAACTGTCTGCCCAGATCCCCAGCTCATTCTTCTTCTTCTTCCTGCTTGCTTGCTTGCTTCTTCTCCTGGAAGAGCCCTGCGCACGTCCAATGAGCTGGGACGTATGGTTGCCTGCCATGCTTTGAACATGTGAGTGTTACCTTTTCTCATTTAATCCCTGTTTATTTCATAATTACCCTTGTACATATTTGCAATTGTCTCATTTGTAACATCTTTATAAAATATTTTTGATAAAGCACTGCCTAATTTTTATGGGATATAATATTATATGTTAGTTCATTCTCCATGCTCTAAAAACCGTACCCTAAGTCTTCTGAAGGGAAATACGCTACTGTTGTGTTGGGTTAGCTTCGGACCCGTTTAATCGAAGCTGGTGGCAGCGATAGTGTGCTGACTGTTGGATTATATTGTAGCGACTGCGGCGTTGATAATTATTGTTCCTGCCTGAGTGGGAGTAGTTTATCGCGTCGCTGCAGCGTGCCCAATAGCCAGTACATAGCAGGCAGCCTGTCGGGCGACCAATTACCCAGGGTGCAGTACCTAATCTGACCTGAGAGTAAGGGGGGCGCCAGAGAGCTGCAAGTGTTAAGTGGAACTGTAAGCGGGATATACATAAATCCCTGCAGTTTGTGGTATATTGAAAAGCAGTGGGATACCTAAAATAAGCCCCTGCTGGAAACTAAGAGGTCAATAGCCTTGTGGGTGTTTTTCATCACATTGTTAGCAGTGGAGGGATAACTAAGATAAGCCCCCCTGCACATGTGATAGCCATCTGTTGGCCTAAAGTCACCCCGACCCGTGACGTAGGGGTGACGATCACGGTGTGAATCGTGACAAATTGGGGGCAGCGGTCAGGGGAATCCTGACAGCGTCCGTCGGCAGACGAATTTTGCAGGAGTAAGTGCCGCATCTGTAACTTGTGGGTACAAGGAGCAATTGCAGTGGATTGTTTTCCACCCAGGGACTGCTTTAGGATGTCCCATGGTCCTGTGTCCCCCAATGAGGCGTAGGAGAAATAGGGATTTGTGTACTCACCGTAAAATCCTTTTCTCCGAGCCAATAATTGGGGGACACAGACCCCACCCTGTTAGCCTATTGGCTTTAGTTTTTTCTGTGTTGACTCGGTTTTGACATAGTTCATTCTTGTTAAATGTTAAGCTCCTACTGCTTTGTTACCGAACTGGTTCACTTAGAGCCAGCAGGAGGGTGTATACTGCAGGGAAGGAGCTATTCTTTATATGTTAACTTAGTGTCCTCCTAGTGGCAGCAGCATAACACCCATGGTCCTGTGACCCCCAATGATTGGCTCGGAGAAAAGGATTTTACGGTGAGTACACAAAAATCCCTATTTCCTTGGTCTTCATGGCGTTTAGAGATCTCCTTGGTCTATATGGTGTTGTCTGGAGATCTCCTTGGTCTACATGGTGTTGTCTGGAGATCTCCTTAGTCTTCATTGTGGTGCTTGGTTAGTGATGCCTCTTGCTTAACGGTGATGCAGCCTCTGTGGCAAAAGCAGTGAATACATATGCACATGCCAATTTTTAGCTATTTGAGCCCATATATTTAATTTATGCCCATATATTTCTTACGTCACAAACTTAAGACTATTTAGAGCTGATGAATCACACACGAATTGGATTAGAAAAATATTTAAACACAGATTGTAATGTAACAATATAGGTAAAAAGCCAAGGGTAGGGGGGTGTAAATACTTTTGCAAGCCACTGTATACGTTGGGTATTTTTCCTGGTGTTCACTTTCTACAGTTCCCACAGGCCCCTATTCACCAAACAGAGGTCAAAAATGGCTTCTTTTGGCCTCCGTCTGGCAGGTTTGCATCTGGTACGCACAGGAAAGTATGAGCCCATATGGTGGACGGACATCCTGTCTGTGGTCACTGTGGAGCACAAACCCCCTCAGAAGATCCAAGATACCACTTACTATATCCGCCGTGTGCTCGATATAGATGCCGTCTCCAAAGCGAATGTTGCGGATGACGTCAGTCGGGACGTCCGACCTCAGCTTGTGCTGGGATTTAATCAACTGCTGCAATCTCTTGCTTGGAAAGGCGTCTTCGGTGCAGATGTACACAGCCCCTGAACATAATATGTGTTATATACAGAGCTCAAAGAGGGGCCCCATATAAGATCTGTTCTATGGGTACCTGCTCCAAGACCTCCGTATTCTGCGCAGTACTGCACGGACAGACACAGCTGTAGAGCTATCTGGGTCTTCCCTGCGGAGCTCTCCCCAGCGAGTTCTGTTATGCCGACTATCGGGATCCCCCCTCGAAGGAAGCGATTCAGGACGCTGCAGCCGAGGCTCAACCTCTGGTGCTGGGAAGGGAAAGTGGCCGTGTCCTTGTATAACTGCAATGCTGGGAGTCGTAGGAAGAGGATTAGTAAGTGATCATTAGATCAAACAAATATTTCTATTATACTTTCCCTCTGATTGTTCCACTCCTGGTTTTGGCTTACAAATACTGATGTAAAATACTGAACAAATACTGAAGGTGTGAACGTGGCCTAAGACTCTATTCACTCAGTATATTTGTGTCACTCTGGATAAAAAAAAACTGATACACCGAGTTAAGGCCGATTTCTCACGTCAGACATTAGGGGTCTCCTGACCACCAACCCAGCAGCCACATATATTCCGGTGAGGCTGTGAATTTGGGTCAGGACACCCGCAACCAGTCCGGATCTAGCGGCTCGTACTCGGACACTTGTGAGATGCTTCACCCTTAGACTCGAAGAACGCCGAGATCGTGCACGACTTCTATCACTGAAGCTTTACCGAAAAATATCTCTTTGTAAACTTCCTGATCCAATCTGACCAAAAAGAGTTGCAGTGTAAAGTATAGGGGACAGCACAAACCTTTGATCAGACAGTGGTGCTTTACATGCACTGCAGTTTAGAGCTTTCACCTGTAATTGTCTTTTTATCCTTTTCCAAAGTAACAGCTGCTGCTTTCTGTAAGTCCTGGATATCTGGAATGGACAGATGAGTGATTCTCTGCAGATCCACAACGGAGTAAGTCAAAATGTCTCCGACGGATTTTAGATTTGCTGTAAAGAAAAAAAAAAGCTAAATTAATTAGGTTTATAAAAGTATCCAGCAACGAATCACAGGGTCTGTGTCACTGCACCCAGGTGAGGGCGACTATATAAGTTCAGTTAAAGGACTTTTCTTCACTTATGAAGGTATTTTTTTTTGGAGGGGGGATGAAATGTAAAAATAGTGCTGCCTAAGAGTGCATTCACACAAGTGTATTTTACAGTTCCCAGCTTGACCAAGGATCTCATGACCTGAACTGACAGTCCCAGAGGCAGAAGGAAGGAGAGCTGGGGTCGGGCCGAATATGGACCGCAAAAGGCGGGTCAAGTTACTATATGTCCATATGTGAAATAAAGCTCCTACCCTGATGAAGAGCTGCGGCGACTTGAGGATCCAAATCCAAATGTTCCCAGTCCATGACCCCAAGAAAGGCACTGTAAAAACACAATAGGGGAATGTGATAGTGCCCAAATATCCTGTATCTACAGTAGCATAGCCCCACAACCCCAGCGAGACCTGTAACTCCGCATGGCCGCGCATTAGATATTGCTGCCGAATACAGCAGCAGAGGTTCGGATTGTAAAATCCGCAGAGTCAATGCCTGGTGCGGATTTTACCACTTTCATAGTAGACAGCTAAAATCCACTGAATTCCTCCACAAATTATTTTTAACCTAAAATATAGGGATTTTTGTGTACTCACCGTAAAATCCTTTTCTCCGAGCCACTCATTGGGGGACACAGGACCGTGGTGTATGCTGCTGCCACTAGGAGGCTGACACTAAGTAAATACAAAAAAGGTTAGCTCCTCCTCTGCAGTATACACCGTCCACTGGCTCCGGTTAATACCAGTTCGTAGCCAAGCAGTAGGAGATTAACAAGACTTAACCGTAGTAACAACATGTCAAAGACTAAAACAAGGGTGGGTGCTGTGTCCCCCAAACAGTGGCGCGGAAAAAAGGATTTTACGGTGAGTACACAAAAATCCCTATTTCTCCATCGCCACATTGGGGGACACAGGACCGTGAGACGTCCAAAAGCAGTCCCTGGGTGGGGAATAACAACCCAACAGTGTAAACTTATGGCACCTGCTGTCTACAGGTGCGCAACCGCTGCCTGCAGAATACGCCTGCCCAGGCTTGCATCTGAGGATGCCTGAGTAAGGACATTGTAATGATTTGAAAAGGTGTGCAGGCTAGACCAGATTGCAGCTTTGCAAATCTGCTCTGCAGACGCTTGATTTCGAATGGCCCAGGAAGCACCCACCGACCGAGTGGAGTGTGTCCTGAGGCCCGCAGGGATAGGCTTGCCTCTGACGTGATAAGCCTCTTGAATGGTCGACCGAATCCTTCTGGCAATTGTCGACTTAGAAGTGGCCAATCCCTTCCGGTGTCCCGCCGGGAGCACGAACAGAGTATCCGTCGGCGAAAGGATGCCGTCCTGGACACGTACTTCCTGAGAGCTCTGACAAGATCCGAGGAGTGAAGAGCCTTCTCCACGCGGTGCTTTGGAGTAGGGCAAAGTGACGGAAGGACGATATCTTCACTGAGGTGGAAGGAAGACACCACCTTCAGGAGGAAAGTAGGGGACGGTCTGAGGACCACCTTGTCTCGGTGGAACGTAAGGAACGGCGTCCGATAGGAAAGAGCAGACAACTCCGAGACTCGTCTGATCGAAGTAATAGCGACGAGGAAGGTCACTTTCCATGAAAGTAGAGATAGAGGGATGTCCTGCAACGGCTCGAAGGGAGATTCCTGCAGGACACCTAGGACCAGATCAAGGTCCCAAGCCTCTAGAGGCGCTCTGTACGGAGGCACCACGTGAGAGACTCCCTGAAAAAAAGTTCTGACCTAAGGCTTGGAAGCGATTTTCCGTTGAAAAAGGACTGACAAGGCCGAGACCAGCCCTTTAAGGGAACTCGGCGAAAATCCCAAGTCCAGACCGGATTAGAGGAAATCCAGGATGGTATGGATGCTGAAAACCATCAGAGGGCGACCTCTGCCTCTGCACCAATCGAAGAAGATCCTCCAGATCCGATGGTAGATGCGTGATGACATCGGCTTTCGGGCATTGATCAAGGTGGAAACTACCTCACGGGAGAAACCCGCTTGAGTCAGAACCCAGGATTCAACAGCCATGCCGTCAAACACAGGGCCCCTGAGTTCTGGTGGTAAATCGGGCCCTGAAAAAGTAGATCTGGACGATCTGGTAGGCGCCAAGAAACGTCTGCGATGAGCTGGATCAGCTCTGCATACCACGCCCTGCGAGGCCAATCCAGGGCGATGAGAATCACCGGGACACCCTCTGCCTTGATCTTCCTGATTACTCTGGGAAGCAGGGGCAGGGGGGGAACACAGGTAAGGGAGGCGAAACTGACTCCAAGAAAGGACTAGCGCATCTGCCCCGATAGCTCTGGCGTCCCGGGGCCGGGCTACAAATTGAGGTACCTTGGCATTGAACCCGGAAGCCATTAAGTCTACTTCCGGAGTACCCCAACAATGGCAAATCTGTTGGAATATGTCCTGATGGAGAGACCACTCTCCTGAGGCGAGACCTTGCCGGGAGAGGAAATTCGCAGCCCAATTCTCCACTCCTGGAATGTGAACTGCCGATATGACCGAGAGGTTGTTTTCGGCCCAGCGAAGGATGTGCTCTACCTCGCGCATTGCAGCTCTGCTTTGGGTTCCCCCTTGATGGTTTATATAAGTCACAGCCGTGGCATTGTCCGACTGGATACGGATGGGGCGGCCTGCTAGGAGATGATGGAACCGCTTTAGGGATAGCCGAATCGCACATATCTCCAGGATATTGATGGGAAGGCGAGACTCGTGATGAGTCCAACATCCCTGCGCAGTGTGATGGCGAAAAACCGCACCCCAGCCTAGGAGGCTGGCGTGGGTAGTGACTACCAGCCAATGGACTGGAAGGAAAGACCTCCCTTGGAGGAGAGAGGATCGGAGCATCCACCATTGGAGTGACTGCTTGACCCGAGGAGAGAGAGAAAAGGGACTCCCGTCCCATGCGTCCAGCAGAGCATGCTGTAGGGGACGGAGGTGCAGTTGCGCAAATGGAATTGCCTCCATTGCGGCCACCATCTTCCCGTGAATCCTCATGCCGAAACGGACGGAACAAGGGGATGGCTGATGAAGCTTCCAGACCCCCTGTTGAAGAGCCAGGACCTTGTCCCGAGGAAGAAGCACCAACCCTAGGGAGGTGTCCAGGGTCATGCCCAGAAAGGAGATCCGTTGAGCTGGAACAGGAGATGACTTTTTTAGGTTGATCAACCAGCCCAACCGAGAAAGAGTATTCAAGGAAATGCGGACGCACTCCTCGCAGGCTCAGAAAGATGGGCCTTTGACCAGTAAGTCGTCCAGGTAAGGAAGCACGACTAGACCCCGAGAATGCAGAATGGCCATGACAGCTGCCATGACATTTGTCAAAACTCTGGGGTCGGTGGCAAGGCCGTGAACTGAAAATATTCTTCTCCGACGGCGAAGTGAAGGAACCTTTGATGAGGTGGGAAGATTCGGATGTGGAGGTACGCATCCCGGATGTCGATGGATGCTAAGAATTCGCCTTGTGCCATCGAGGCAATGACGGAACGGAGAGATTCCATCCTGAAATGACGGACTTTGACAAATTTGTTCAAGAGCTTTAGGTCCAGGATAGGCCTTACCGTTCCATCCTTTTTGGGGACCATAAACATTTGAATAAAAGCCGCAGAACCTTTCGTCCTCTGGGACAGGGACAATAACTCCATCTTGTCGGAGCGACTGAATGGCCTTGGAAAAAGCCCGAGCGCGAATTCCCGCTTCGGGAGAGCGGGAAACGAAAAAGCGGGTTGGAGGGGGGAAGGAAAAATCGATTTTGTAACCGGAGGACACCAGATCCCTGACCCACTCGTCGTGAACAACTGAGAGCCAGACATGACGAAACAAGGCAAGGCGTCAGCCTACTTTGGTGGTGTCGTCCGGAAGAGATTGTGACTCATTTAGAGGAAGACGGTTGGGGTCTGGATCCCCTGGACCTAGACTGTGTGGAGCGGCCCCTCCAGGAATGGTTGAGCCTCTATGGCCTGAGGACTTTTGTCTCTGCCGGCGCGGCGCCCCGAGCCAGGGAAATTGGCTGAGGAATGCCATGCGTAAGATCCATGAAAGGGCCGAAAACGAGCCTGCGGCTGTCGTCGGAATGGTTGTCTGAACCTCTGCTGGGGAAGGGAAGTACTTTTTCCCCCCGTAGTGTCTGAAATCAGTTTGTCCAGCTTTTCCTCAAATAAATAGACGGCCCACGATATATGGCAGAGATGTGAGGGACTTTTTAGAGACGGAGTCCGCTCGCCAATTCCTCAGGCATAGTGCTTTTCTAATCGCCACAGCGTTTGAAGCCGTAATTGCAGAGCAGTTCGCTGCGTACGGGAAACGTCCTGAATAGGTGGATTAGTGGTCCTGCTCCTGGTTGGATCCTGGAGGGATTCGATAGCTTTAGTCAAAGAAGCCATAGATTGCGAAAGTGACAAAACCCACTCAGGGGGACTGGTCACCGCGGGCTCGTTTGCGGCGGGGGGCTCCTGAGCGCATCTAGGGTCACAAGCGTTACAGAGCGGAGCAGTATGCCCGCTTGGTAGCGCAGCCTGACAGGAGGTGCAAGAAGTGAAGAACACTGTATGTGTTTTTGCAGACTTTTTGGGTTTATGCAGAGACATGTTGTCAGCTAACCGCCGTGCAGGGCTGTGGGGCACCTGTGCAGCTAGTGAGCGGAGCACTGTGTGCAGGAGTAGGAGGGCCTGTGTCAGTGTGCAGCGCACCTACTCAGGTCTTGTGTCCGGATGCCGCACTGAGACCGGAGAGGGTCGCACTCGTTGATTTGGTGGCGTTCTGAGGCTCCAGAGAGACACCGGGAGCTCTCTCTTCTGTCCAAGATGGCCGCCGAGAGTTGAGAGGCGCTTCTCGCAATGTGCGAGAAGCGCTGAAGCGGTGGGCAGGGCCTCGCGCGTGACGTGCTCAGTGGGCGGAACGCGGCCTAGCTAAGGCTGAAGCCGGGGACTAAATTAGCGGTGCCCGGACGCGAAATGCAGCCGAGTCGGCGGTGCGCTTGGGAGCCCCCCCCCCCTGCCCTGTCAGACTCACCACTTGTGGTCCTCTTCAGGTGAGGTACGAGGGAAGGTGCAGTCAACCTCAATCCACCGCCCTCTTGATGAGGGGGTGGAGAGGGACTGAGGAGCTCCATGCAGCATCGCTGTTCCACAGTGGTGGTGCAGAGGGAGGGCGGCCGGACTGTGCTCAGTGAAAGTGCCTCTGTGTATCCTAAGGGTTCGCTCCCCTAGGATTTCACAGGGCTAGGTCATGGCCATACATCCCACGTCGCAGGAAAGGATACGGGGAGTAAACTCGCCGTGCTCGCCTGTTGGTGTTTCGGAGGAGATCGGCCCCCTTAAAAGGGTCAGTCGCCCCCTTCGTGCTCTTGCGCAAAGATAAAAATAAAAATTAAAAAATGAAACGTCTGGAAAAATTCAGACGCAGTGTGCCTCCTACGGACACTAAGCAACAACTGGTATTATCCGGAGCCAGTTGGCGGTGTATACGGCAGAAGAGGAGCTAACCTTTTTTGTATTTACTTAGTGTCAGTCTCCTAGTGGCAGCAGCATACACCACGGTTCTGTGTCCCCCAATGTGGCGATGAAGAAAAATGTATTTAGATTAAAAATAGATTTTCGTACCCTAGTTATCAAAATGCAGAGCAACCAATTACAGTGCAGGTTTCATTTCTCCATGGCATTTTAACCCCTTTCCTGCTCTAAGATTCACTTTGAGGTCCTGAAGCAAGTGTGGGTGTACTGGGCAGGTGCACTGTGCGGGTGTACAGTGAAAATGTACAGTGAGGGAGTACTGTGCGGGTGTACAGTGAGGGTGTACTGTATAGGTGTACTGTGCGGGTGTACAGTGAGGGTGTATTGTGTGGGTGTACAGTGAAAGTGTACAGTGAGGGTGTACTGTGTAGGTGTACTGTGTGGGTGTACTGTGCGGGTGTACAGTGGGGGTGTACTGTGATGGCGTACAATGCGGGTGTACTGTGAGGGCGTACCATGATTGTGTACTGTGCGGGCGTACAGTGTGGGTGTACAGTGCGGATGTAGTGTGGGTGTACAGTACGGGTGTAGTGTGGGTGTACAGTGAGGGTGAACAGTGAGGATGTACAGTGCGGGTGTAGTTAGGGTGTACAGTGAGGGTGAACAGTGAGGATGTACAGTGCAGGTGTAGTGAAGATGAACAGTGAGGATGTACAGTGCGGGTGTAGTGAGGGTGTACAGTGTGGGTGTAGAGTGAGGATGTACAGTGCGGGTGTAGTGAAGGTGTACTGTGTGGGTGAACAGTGAGGATGTACAGTGCGGGTGTACAGTGAGGATGTACAGTGCGGGTGTAGTGAGGATGTACAGTGCAGGTGTAGTGAAGGTGTACAGTGAGGATGTACAGTGCGGGTGTAGTGAAGGTGTACAGTGAGACTGAACAGTGAGGATGTACAGTGCGGGTGTAGTGAGCGTGTACAGTGTGGATGTACAATGCGGGTGTAGTGAAGGTGTACAGTGAGGGTGAACAGTGAGGATGTACAGTGCGGGTGTAGTGAAGGTGTACAGTGAGGGTGAACAGTGAGGATGTACAGTGCGGGTGTAGTGAAGGTGAACAGTGAGGGTGAACAGTGAAGGTGTACAGTGAGGGTGAACAGTGAGGATGTACAGTGCGGGTGTAGTGAGGATGTACAGTGCAGGTGTAGTGAGGGTGTATAGTGAGGATGTACAGTGCGGGTGTACAGTGAGGATGTACAGTGCGGGTGTAGTGAGGGTGTACAGTGAGGATGTACAGTGCGGGTGTAGTGAAGGTGTACAGTGAGGGTGAACAGTGAAGATGTACAGTGCGGGTGTAGTGAAGGTGTACAGTGAGGGTGAACAGTGAGAATGTACAGTGCGGGTGTAGTGAACGTGTACAGTGAGGGTGAACAGTGAGGATGTACAGTGCGGGTGTAGTGAAGGTGTACAGTGCGGGTGTACAGAGGATGTACGGTGAGGATGTCCAGTGCGGGTGTAGTGAGGATGTACAGTGCAGGTGTAGTGAGGGTGTACAGTGAGGATGTACAGTGCGGGTGTACAGTGAGGATGTACAGTGCGGGTGTAGTGAGGGTCTACAGTGAGGATGTACAGTGCGGGTGTAGTGAGGGTGTACAGTGAGGATGTACAGTGCGGGTGTAGTGAGGATGTACAGTGCGGGTGTAGTGCAGATGAACAGTGCGGGTGTATTGTGAGGATGTACAGTGCGGGTGTAGTGAGGGTGTACAGTGCAGGTGTAGTGAGGATGTACAGTGCGGGTGTACAGTGAGGATGTACAGTGCGGGTGTAGTGATGATGTACAGTGCAGGTGTAGTGAGGGTGTACAGTGAGGATGTACAGTGCGGGTGTACAGTGAGGATGTACAGTGCGGGTGTGGTGAGGGTGTACAGTGAGGATGTACAGTGCGGGTGTAGTGAGGGTGTACAGTGAGGATGTACAATGCGGGTGTAGTGAAGGTGTACAGTGAGGGTGAACAGTGAGGATGTACAGTGCGGGTGTAGTGAAGGTGTACAGTGAGGGTGAACAGTGAGGATGTACAGTGCGGGTGTAAAGAAGGTGTACAGTGCGGGTGTACAGAGCGGATGTACAGTGAGGATGTACAGTGCGGGTGTAGTGAGGATGTACAGTGCAGGTGTAGTGAGGGTGTACAGTGAGGATGTACAGTGCGGGTGTAGTGAGGATGTACAGTGCGGGTATAGTGCAGATGAACAGTGCGGGTGTATTGTGAGGATGTACAGTGCGGGAGTAGTGAGGGTGTACAGTGCAGGTGTAGTGAGGATGTACAGTGCGGGTGTAGTGAGGATGTACAGTGCGGGTGTAGTGCAGATGAACAGTGCGGGTGTATTGTGAGGATATACAGTGCGGGTGTAGTGAGGGTGTACAGTGCAGGTGTAGTGAGGATGTACAGTGCGGGTGTACAGTGAGGATGTACAGTGCGGGTGTAGTGAGGATGTACAGTGCAGGTGTAGTGAGGGTGTACAGTGAGGATGTACAGTGCGGGTGTACAGCGAGGATGTACAGTGCGGGTGTGGTGAGGGTGTACAGTGAGGATGTACAGTGCGGGTGTAGTGAGGGTGTACAGTGCAGGTGTAGTGAGGATGTACAGTGCGGGTGTACAGTGAGGATGTACAGTGCGGGTGTAGTGAGGATGTACAGTGCAGGTGTAGTGAGGGTGTACAGTGAGGATGTACAGTGCGGGTGTACAGCGAGGATGTACAGTGCGGGTGTGGTGAGGGTGAACAGTGAGGATGTACAGTGCGGGTGTAGTGAAGGTGTACAGTGAGGGTGAACAGTGAGGATGTACAGTGCGGGTGTAGTGAAGGTGTACAGTGCGGGTGTACAGAGAGGATGTACAGTGAGGATGTACAGTGCAGGTGTAGTGAGGATATACAGTGCGGGTGTAGTGAGGGTGTACAGTGCGGGTGTAGTGAGGGTGTACAGTGCGGGTGTACTTCTAGGAGATGGAGATCTTCACTATTTACTGCAATACTAAAGCATTATATAGTTAAAGGGACTCTGTCACCTGAATTTGGAGGGAACAATCTTCAGCCATAGGGGCGGGGTTTTCGGGTGTTTGATTCACCCTTTCTTTACCCGCTGGCTGCAATATTGGATTGAAGTTCATTCTCTGTCCTCCATAGTACATGCAGATTGCCTTGCGCAGGCGTGTACTATGGAGGACAGAGAATGAACTTCAATCCAATATTGCAGCCAGCATGCAGCCAGCGGGTAAGGAAAGGGTGAATCAAACCCCCGAAAACCCCGCCCCTATAGCTGAAAATTGTTCCCTACAAATTCAGGTGACAGAGTCCCTTTAAATGGATCGCAGGCTCAAGTCCGCAAGGACTAAAAAATGCAGTTTAAAAAAATAAAACGTTTTTAACCCCTTAGCGACCGCCGATACGCCTTTTAACGGCGGCCGCTAAGGGTACTTAAACCACAGCGCCGTTAATTAACGGCGCTGTGGTAAAAGTGTATAGCGCCCCCCAGAGGCCGAATTTCTCCGGGGTCTCGGCTGCCGGGGGTAGCCGAGACCCCAGAGAACATGATTTGGGTTTTTTTTTACCCACCCCGCATTTGCGATCGCCGGTAATTAACCGTTTACCGGCGATCGCAAAAAAAAAAAAAAACGCGATTTGCGTTGTGTTTCTCTCCCCTGTAATGTGATCGGACATTAGACGGGAGAGAAATAGGGTCCCCCGAGCCCCCCACGGTACCTAATGTACCGGTGAAGGTGCCCCCCCGGTCCCCGACCCTCCTCCTTCCGGTGCGGGCTCTAAAATGGCGGGCGCAAGTGCAGATGCGCCCGCCAAAACCTAGCTTCCCCCGGTGTATTGGGGTCGGTTTTTACCGACCCCTGGAGCGATCGCAATCCAGGGGGTCTTTACAGACCCCCGGGGTTGCGATCGCTGCAAATAGTTTGTGAAAAAAAAAAATGCTTTTCATTTCTCTCCCCTCTGATGTGATCGCACATCAGAAGGGAGAGAAATAGAGCCCCCGAGCCCCCCACCATACCGCCTGCTCCTGTCCCCGGTCCCCGGTCCTCAGTCCGTGGTCCCCGGTCCTCAGCCCATGGCTCCTGGCCCCCCTTCTTCTTCTCTGCTGGAAGAAAATGGCGGGCGCATGCGCAGTGCGCCTGCCATGATCTGCCAGCAGAGACCCAGCAACCTATGAGAATTTTCTCATTGGCTGCTGGGTTTTGATTACTGTAATATGTCCAATTACAGTGATCAAAACCCCTAAAATTTGATAAACATGGCAGCACTTGGGCTGTACCTTTCTCTTCTCTCCTTGTAGTTGTTCTAGGAGAGAAGAGAGAGAGACTACAGATCAAGTGCTGCCCTGTCAGTTACAAATAACATAATATCTGCCTCCGCCAGCATCCAATTTACCCACCCCCGTTCTCCGTAATCCCTGCATCATCAGCAGAGGATTATAAAAAAAAAAAGAAAAAAAAATTATAATTTTTTAAAAAAAAAATTTTGTTAGGGTTAGGGGAGGAATTAGATAAAATGGCCCGCAGAACTTTTAGCGCGGAGCAAGCTTACAGCCTGCTTTGCTCCGGCAGCGAAACAGATTCTGCCCCTGAAGTTGAGCAGTTTTCAGACAGTGATGACGACTCTTCCTCCACGGGATCCCCCAGCCCGGTGGTAGCGGAGTCGGTCGTCACTTCTGAAGCTTCAGAGGCAGGACCAAGTACCGCAGTCCCCCCACCGCTGTGGTATAATGACACCTCATTTTCCCCTCAAATTCCCCCTTTTTCTGCAGTCCCTGGAATAAAAGTAGATGTCGCCAATTTTACCCCCATTGATTTTTTTGAAATTTTCATTAGCCCCGAAGTCCTGCAATTAATCGTCCACCAAACAAATCTATATGCCCGGCAATATATTTCCCAAAAACCCACTGCCTTTCATTCCCGTTCCTGGATCCCCACAAATGTCCCTGAAATAAAAAAATTCTTAGGCCTCACCCTGAATATGGGTATAGTAAAAAAACCCACTCTCCGCTCTTACTGGGCAACAAAAGCTGTCCACTGCACCCCTGTATTTGCAGCCATCATGTCCCGAGCCCGTTACGAAGCCCTGATGAGATTCCTCCACTTCAGTGACAATTCCCAAGCTCTCCCAAGAACTGACCCCAACTACGATCGGCTAAATAAATTAAGACCCCTAATTTCCCTCCTAAAAACTTCCTTTCTAAATTCCTATACCCCAGAGCAAAATATGGCAGTCGACGAGTCCTTGATGAGCTACAAGGGCCGTCTGTTATTCCGCCAATTTATTCCCTCCAAGAGAGCCAAATACGGCGTAAAATTATATAAAGCTTGCGAGAGCTCATCAGGGTACACGTCCACCTTCCTAATTTATGAAGGTAGGGACCGCCAAATAAACCCCCCAAACTGCCCCCAGACAATTGGTATCCCAGGCAAAATTGTCTGGGAGCTAATGACGCCCTTTCTCAATCAAGGGTACCAAGTGTACACAGATAACTATTACACTAGCATCCCCCTATACAAATCCCTCCATGCTGCAAATACAGGGGCCTGTGGGACAGTGAGGAAAAACAGAGTGGGGTTTCCGTCACAGTTGGTGTCCAGACGTTTGGAGAGGGGGGCGTCATTTTCACTTGCAAGCGACCAACTTCTTGCAGTGAAGTGGAAAGACAGGAAGGACGTCTATATGCTTTCCACACTGCATACGGACACCACTGTGACGGTCAGAGAGAGGGGTGCCACCAGGGACAAAGAAAAACCAGTCTGCGTCACAGACTATAACAGACATATGGGTGGCGTAGACCGGTCAGACCAGGTTCTGCAACCATACCTGGTCAAGAGGAAGACCAGGGCGTGGTATAAAAAGGTGGGAATCTATCTAATTCAGACTGCCACCTACAACAGCTTTGTCCTATATAAAAAATCTCAAGGACCGCTAACTTTCCTGCACTTTCAGGAAAAAGTAGTAGAGAGCCTCATATTTGAGTCCATGGCACCGGGGGAAGCCTTCGACTCTGAGGATTCCCGGAGACTGTCAGAACGCCATGTCCCTGTCACTCCCACCCAAAGTTATCCTCAAAAAAGGTGCCGAGTTTGCAGAAAGCATGGCAGGCGGAGTGATTCCCGATTTTATTGCCCCACATGCCCATCCCAACCAGGCATTTGTATCTCCCCCTGTTTTGAGACCTACCACACCACCTACAATTATTAGTTTGCTTTTTTTCAATAATTTTTATTTTCTGCTTAGTGGCCCCAGTAGTACAATTTGGAACAATTGATAAATAATATTTTAAATTAGTAGATCCCATTTTACCCCATTTCACAATTAATTCCAGAACTTGATCAATCCCATACCAAACTACTATCCCAACAAATTCTCGTCCACGTACCCACGTCTGTACGCTCTAGAGTGTGTGCCCCACAAATGTTCTTGCAAAGTCAGGTCATCTGAAAATTTTACGACTCGATCAATCCCATACCAAACTACTATCCCAACAAATTCTCATCCACGTACCCAAGTCTGTACGCTCTAGAGTGTGTGCCCCACAAATGTTCTTGCAAAGTCAGGTCATCTGAAAATTTTACGACTCGCTCAATCCCATACCAAACTACTATCCCAACAAATTCTCATCCACGTACCCACGTCTGTACGCTCTAGAGTGTGGACCCCACAAATGTTCTTACAAAGTCAGGTCATCTGAAAATTCTACGACTCGATCAATCCCATACCAAACTACTATTCCAACAAATTCTCGTCCACGTACCTATGTCAATAAGCGTTAGAATGTGGACCCCAGAAATGATCTTGAAAAGTGAAATCATCTGAAAATGAATTCTAGGACTTGATTACTCACAAACATTTTTGACCATTTATCTAACTTTGACTGCTTTATGACTCTTGCTACACAAAACTTTGGTTTCCATTTATATTACTTATATTTATGTTGATGATACGGGCATGATCATTTTAGTGTAGGATTTCTAAAAAAATTAGGAAGTTCCGTACTTATACACTATGGGCTTTACTTTATGGTTCTTGCCGAACCTCTGGTACCAGACAATACTTTCTATAGAGAACTGGTTGTTTTGTGCATATAGCGGTTCTGACCTTGGCGGGTGGGAGCTTGCTATGGTGTACCACGTCTATTGGCACATTCGTCTCTCATATAGGGATTGATGGAGCTAAAAGGACGTTGTACGACCAGTCTCTGAAAGTGTCTGCCATTCTAGCCCTGATGGTGTTCTTTCATCTTTGGAACAAACTCCGCTTTGCCACATAGTTGGCTGCATTTTCCTACACATTTTGCCCTTCATTCCAGTACAGTTTATTCTTCCTGCTACAATATACGCAAATGCGGGACAACTGTTTTGTTAGCAAGACCAATTTTATAGTCAGCCATTGTGTTTTAGGAGCATGCCTCCCTCTGTGAGTAATAATTCCTGGAAGGATTTTCTTTTTTGCTCAATGTCTCTAGAAGCTTTGAATGGGTCCTGGATCTTCAATTTCAAATAAAGCCAAATTTGTCACATTGTGCCCCTTTCTGTCCAAGCCCTGCCATTTGTCCAAACAGAACTTTTTGACTACATATGGGATATCGCTGCGCTCATAATAAAGTGGGTAACGAATTGTGGGGTCCACTTTTTGATGTTATTTCTGAAAAAGTGAGACATTCAGGTCTAAAACAAGATTCTCGTGGAAAAAAATGAATTTTTTCAATATGACGACCTAATGTTATCAAACTCTGTGTCATACATGTGGGTTCAAATTGCTCAATATACCCCTGATTAAAATCTTTGAGGGGTGTAGTTTCCAAAATGGGGTCAGTTGTGGGGGGTTTCTGCTGTTAGGCACATCTACAAACCCAAAATGGCATCCGCTCTCACAATTAAGAGATTAAAAATTCAAACGGCGCTCCTTCCCTTCCAAGCTCCGCAGTGCTCCCAAACAGAGGTTTACCCCCACATACGGGGTATCGACATACTCAGGACAAATTGCACAACAACTTTTGGGGTCCAATTTGTCTTGCTACCCTTGGGAAAATAAAAAATTGGGGGTGAAAAGATCATTTTTGTGAAAAAAAAAATGATTTTTAATTTTTTTCGGCTCTACGTTATAAACTTGTGTGAAGCACTTGGGTGTTCAAAGTGTTGACCACACACCTAGATAAGTTCCTTAGGGGGTCTAGTTTCCAAAATGGTGTCACTTGTGGGGGGTTTCCACTGTTTAGGCACATCAGCGGCTCTCCAAACGCGACATGGTGTCCGATCTCAATTCCAGAGAATTCTATGTTGAAAAAGTCAAATGGCGCTCCTTCCCTTCTGAGCTCTACTGTGCACCCAAACAGAGGTTTACCCCCACATACGGGGTATCGACATACTCAGGACAAATTGCACAACAACTTTTGGGGTCCAATTTGTCTTGCTACCCTTGGGAAAATAAAAAATTGGGGGTGAAAAGATCATTTTTGTGAAAAAAAAATGATTTTTAATTTTTTCGGCTCTACGTTATAAACTTGTGTGAAGCACTTGGGTGTTCAAAGTGTTGACCACACACCTAGATAAGTTCCTTAGGGGGTCTAGTTTCCAAAATGGTGTCACTTGTGGGGGGTTTCCACTGTTTAGGCACATCAGCGGCTCTCCAAACGCGACATGGTGTCCGATCTCAATTCCAGAGAATTCTATGTTGAAAAAGTCAAATGGCGCTCCTTCCCTTCTGAGCTCTACTGTGCACCCAAACAGAGGTTTACCCCCACATACGGGGTATCGACATACTCAGGACAAATTGCACAACAACTTTTGGGGTCCAATTTGTCTTGCTACCCTTGGGAAAATAAAAAATTGGGGGTGAAAAGATCATTTTTGTGAAAAAAAAAATATTTTTAATTTTTTCGGCTCTTCGTTATAAACTTGTGTGAAGCACTTGGGTGTTCAAAGTGTTGACCACACACCTAGATAAGTTCCTTAGGGGGTCTAGTTTCCAAAATGGTGTCACTTGTGGGGGGTTTCCACTGTTTAGGCACATCAGCGGCTCTCCAAACGCAACATGGCGTCCCATCTCAATTCCATGGAATTCTATGTTGAAAAAGCCAAATGGCGCTCCTTCCCTTCTGAGCTCTACTGTGCACCCAAACAGTGGTTCCCTCCCACATATCGGGTATCGGCATTCTCCGGACAAATTGCACAACAAATTATGTGGTTCATTTTCTTTTTTTACACTTGTGAAAATAAAAAAAATTGGTTCTGAAGTAAAATGTTTGTGAAAAAAAGTAAAATGTTCATTTTTTCCTTCCACATTGCTTCAGTTCCTGTGCAGCAACTGAAGGGTTAATAAACTTCTTGAATGTGGTTTTGCGCACCTTGAGGGGTGCAGTTTTTAGAATGGTGTCAATTTTGGGCATTTTCTGCCACATAGACCCCTCAAACTGACTTCAAATGTGAGGTGGTCCCTAAAAAAATGGTTTTGTAAATTTTGCTGTAAAAATAAAAAATTGCTGGTCAAATTTTAACCCTTATAACTCCCTAATAAAAAAAAAATTTTATTCCAAAATTGTGCTGATGTAAAGTAGACATGTGGGAAATGTTATTTATTGACCATTTTGTGTGACATAGCCAGGGCCGCCATCAGGGCATTACAGCCGTGACTGGCGTCAGGGCCGCCATCAGGGCATTACAGCCGTGACTGGCGTAAGGGGCCCGGTGAGCAGAGGGGGCCCGCATCGGGCCCCCTCTTACCTGCTCACCGGGCCCCTACCGGCAGCCGCAGGCTGAACCGGGCCCTTAGCGGCGGCCGGCGCTGCAGCTGTACGCTATTGACATGCGGGCCCGCGCCCGCACGTCAATAGTTAACAGCCGCCAGCCGCAGCGTGCAGGTCGCCGGCGTCTGACGTCATTGTCAGTCGCCGGCGAGTGCACAGTGCAGCTGCGTGGAGAGAGGAGCGCGGCAGGTAAGTAGAACTTTTTTTTTTTTCTATTAAGAGCGGAGAGCGGCGATCGGGGGGGGGGGGGGGGGGGGGTTTGGGCAGAAGGCTGGACACAGAGGGGGCAGAAGGCCGCTGGACACAGAGGGGGCAGAAGGCCGCTGGACACAGAGGGGGCAGAAGGCCGCTGGACACAGGGGGGCAGAAGGCCGCTGGACACAGGGGGGCAGAAGGCAGCTGGACACAGGGGGGCAGAAGGCCGCTGGACACAGAGGGGGCAGAAGGCCGCTGGACACAGGGGGGCAGAAGGCAGCTGGACACAGGGGGGCAGAAGGCAGCTGGACACAGAGGGGGCAGAAGGCCGCTGGACACAGGGGGGCAGAAGGCAGCTGGACACAGGGGGGCAGAAGGCAGCTGGACACAGAGGGGGCAGAAGGCCGCTGGACACAGGGGGGCAGAAGGCCGCTGGACACAGGGGGGCAGAAGGCAGCTGGACACAGGGGGGCAGAAGGCCGCTGGACACAGAGGGGGCAGAAGGCCGCTGGACACAGGGGGGCAGAAGGCAGCTGGACACAGGGGGGCAGAAGGCAGCTGGACACAGAGGGGGCAGAAGGCAGCTGGACACGGGGGCAGAAGGCAGCTGGACACAGGGGGGCAGTAAAGCTGGACACAGGGGGGCAGAAGGCAGCTGGACACAGAGGGGGCAGAAGGCAGCTGGACACAGGGGGGCAGAAGGCAGCTGGACACAGAGGGGGCAGAAGGCAGCTGGACACAGGGGGGCAGAAGGCAGCTGGACACAGGGGGGCAGAAGGCAGCTGGACACAGGGGGGCAGAAGGCAGCTGGACACAGGGGGGCAGAAGGCAGCTGGACACAGAGGGGGCAGAAGGCAGCTGGACACAGGGGGGCAGTAAAGCTGGACACAGAGGGGGCAGAAGGCAGCTGGACACAGGGGGGCAGAAGGCAGCTGGACACAGAGGGGGCAGAAGGCAGCTGGACACGGGGGCAGAAGGCAGCTGGACACGGGGGCAGAAGGCAGCTGGACACAGGGGGGCAGTAAAGCTGGACACAGGGGGGCAGAAGGCAGCTGGACACAGAGGGGGCAGAAGGCAGCTGGACACAGGGGGGCAGAAGGCCGCTGGACACAGAGGGGGCAGAAGGCTGCTGGACACAGGGGGGCAGAAGGCAGCTGGACACAGGGGGGCAGAAGGCAGCTGGACACAGAGGGGGCAGAAGGCCGCTGGACACAGGGGGGCAGAAGGCAGCTGGACACAGGGGGGCAGAAGGCAGCTGGACACAGAGGGGGCAGAAGGCCGCTGGACACAGGGGGGCAGAAGGCCGCTGGACACAGGGGGGCAGAAGGCAGCTGGACACAGGGGGGCAGAAGGCCGCTGGACACAGAGGGGGCAGAAGGCCGCTGGACACAGGGGGGCAGAAGGCAGCTGGACACAGGGGGGCAGAAGGCAGCTGGACACAGAGGGGGCAGAAGGCAGCTGGACACGGGGGCAGAAGGCAGCTGGACACAGGGGGGCAGTAAAGCTGGACACAGGGGGGCAGAAGGCAGCTGGACACAGAGGGGGCAGAAGGCAGCTGGACACAGGGGGGCAGAAGGCAGCTGGACACAGAGGGGGCAGAAGGCAGCTGGACACAGGGGGGCAGAAGGCAGCTGGACACAGGGGGGCAGAAGGCAGCTGGACACAGGGGGGCAGAAGGCAGCTGGACACAGGGGGGCAGAAGGCAGCTGGACACAGAGGGGGCAGAAGGCAGCTGGACACAGGGGGGCAGTAAAGCTGGACACAGAGGGGGCAGAAGGCAGCTGGACACAGGGGGGCAGAAGGCAGCTGGACACAGAGGGGGCAGAAGGCAGCTGGACACGGGGGCAGAAGGCAGCTGGACACGGGGGCAGAAGGCAGCTGTACACAGGGGGGCAGTAAAGCTGGACACAGGGGGGCAGAAGGCAGCTGGACACAGAGGGGGCAGAAGGCAGCTGGACACAGGGGGGCAGAAGGCAGCTGGACACAGAGGGGGCAGAAGGCAGCTGGACACAGGGGGGCAGAAGGCAGCTGGACACAGATGGGGCAGAAGGCAGCTGGACACAGAGGGGGCAGAAGGCAGCTGGACACGGGGGCAGAAGGCAGCTGGACACAGGGGGGCAGTAAAGCTGGACACAGGGGGGCAGAAGGCAGCTGGACACAGAGGGGGCAGAAGGCAGCTGGACACAGGGGGGCAGAAGGCAGCTGGACACAGGGGGGCAGAAGGCCGCTGGACACAGAGGGGGCAGAAGGCCGCTGGACACGGGGGCAGTAAAGCTGGACACGGGGGGGGGGGGGGGGGCAGAAGGCCGCTGGACACAGAAGGGCAGTAAAGCTGGACACGGGGGGCAGAAGGCTGGACACGGGGGGCAGAAGGCTGGACACAGGGGGGCAGTAAAGCTGGACACAGGGGGGGCAGAAGGCTGGACACAGAGGGGGCAGTAAAGCTGGACACAGGGGGCAGTAAAGCTGGACACAGAGGAGGCAGTAAAGCTGGACACAGAGGGGGCAGTAAATCTGGACACAGAGGGGGCAGTAAATCTGGACACAGAGGGGGCAGTAAATCTGGACACAGAGGGGGCAGTAAATCTGGACACAGAGGGGGCAGTAAATCTGGACACAGAGGGGGCAGTAAATCTGGACACAGAGGGGGCAGTAAATCTGGACACAGAGGGGGCAGTAAATCTGGACACAGAGGGGGCAGTAAATCTGGACACAGAGGGGGCAGTAAATCTGGACACAGAGGGGGCAGTAAATCTGGACACAGAGGGGGCAGTAAATCTGGACACAGAGGGGGCAGTAAATCTGGACACAGAGGGGGCAGTAAATCTGGACACAGGGGGCAGTAAAGCTGGACACAGAGGGGGCAGTAAAGCTGGACACGGGGGGGGGCAGAAAGCTGGACACGGGGGGGCAGAAAGCTGGACACGGGGGGGGGCAGAAAGCTGGACACGGGGGGGGCAGAAAGCTGGACACAGGGGGGGGCAGAAAGCTGGACACAGGGGGGGGCAGAAAGCTGGACACGGGGGGGGGGCAGAAAGCTGGACAGGGGGGGCGGGGCAGAAAGCTGGACTCGGGGGGGGGGGGGGCAGAAAGCTGGACACATGGGGGGCAGAAAGCTGGACACATGGGGGGCAGAAAGCTGGACACATGGGGGGCAGAAAGCTGGACACGGGGCAGAGTGCTGGACAGAGATGGGGCAGAGTGCTGGACAGAGATGGGGCAGAGTGCTGGACAGAGATGGGGCAGAGTGCTGGACAGAGATGGGGCAGAGTGCTGGACAGAGATGGGGCAGAGTGCTGGACAGAGATGGGGCAGAGTGCTGGACAGAGATGGGGCAGAGTGCTGGGCAGAGTGCTGGACAGAGATGGGGCAGAGTGCTGGACAGAGATGGGGCAGAGTGCTGGACAGAGATGGGGCAGAGTGCTGGACAGAGATGGGGCAGAGTGCTGGACAGAGATGGTGCAGGATTGGAAACAGATGGGGCAGGATGGATACGATGGAGACAGATGGGGCAGGATGGGGAGATCATATGGGGTAGAATGGATACTCATGAGGGCAGGATGAGAGAACATATGGCTGGAGCCTGAAATGAGACACACGGTGGCCAGGATGGCGAATATTACCATAGGGGCTAATTAAGGGATATTATTATTGCAGTGATGTATTTATTTTATTTTTTGAGTATACTGTTTTAAATGGGGGGGGCGGTCCTGTTACTGTGTAGAGTGATACTATGTTGCCTTCTTCATGTGGTGTAATGTAGAAGTTGGGAAAATTAAGTAATGTGTTCTACAAGCGGAACTCGAGATAACTGTTTTATTTCCTGCAGAGACGAGTCCTGGCTGGATAAAGTGATGGCGGTCTGTGCTGGATGAAAGATGAAGGACTTCACCTAGAGACGTCACTGGTGAGTCAGTGTTACCTATACACTTACACTATACACTGTATACTATATACAGAGGTCCTGTGTACAATGTCACCAGTGATCACTGTATTATCTATACATTATATACAGAGCTCCTGTGTGTAATGTCACCAGTGATCACTGTATTACCTGTACACAGACACTGCTTACTAATTACAGATCTCCTGTGCATAATGGCACTGATGGTGATAGTATTGTGGGTTTTTTTTTGTATTACTGATCAGTATTGTAGTATTCAGTCATTGTTGGTAATATATGGTCTGGTCATGATGTGGAGGTAATATGTGGTCTGGTCATGGTGTAGCGGTATTTGTTCCTTGTATTTTATATTATTCGATCACTGTGGTGGTAATATGTCATCTGGTCATAGTGTTGTGGTATTTGTTCCTTGTATGTAGTATTATAGGTCATTTTAAAAATTGAAAAATAAATAAAAATATACCTAAATTGTATTGCATATTTTAACAAATATTTAGTAGGTTACAGTAGAGTAGGGCCCGGCCAAAAGTGTCTACCTTGTTGTGGTGGCGGCTTAAAAAATCTTTTGGCCAAAACAAAAGCTGCCGGCTATATGTGTGATCTGGTGATGGGAACTGTCAATGTGTGATAGGTGAGAAGTGGAGATATTCCAAGAGAGAGTGGTGGGACTGTGGACAGTTCGTGGGGTGGAGCCTGGAGGCGGGGCTGGGGTGGAGCCTGGGCGGAGTTTCAAGGGGGCCCCGAAAATTTTGCCAGTATGGGGCCCCGAAATTTCTAGTGGCAGCCCTGACTGGCGTAAGGGGCCCGGTGAGCAGAGGGGGCCCGCATCGGGCCCCCTCTTACCTGCTCACCGGGCCCCTACCGGCAGCCGCAGGCTGAACCGGGCCCTTAGCGGCGGCCGGCGCTGCAGCTGTACGCTATTGACATGCGGGCCCGCGCCCGCACGTCAATAGTTAACAGCCGCCAGCCGCAGCGTGCAGGTCGCCGGCGTCTGACGTCATTGTCAGTCGCCGGCGAGTGCACAGTGCAGCTGCGTGGAGAGAGGAGCGCGGCAGGTAAGTAGAACTTTTTTTTTTTTCTATTAAGAGCGGAGAGCGGCGATCGGGGGGGGGGGGGGTTTGGGCAGAAGGCTGGACACAGAGGGGGCAGAAGGCCGCTGGACACAGAGGGGGCAGAAGGCCGCTGGACACAGGGGGGCAGAAGGCCGCTGGACACAGGGGGGCAGAAGGCAGCTGGACACAGGGGGGCAGAAGGCCGCTGGACACAGAGGGGGCAGAAGGCCGCTGGACACAGGGGGGCAGAAGGCAGCTGGACACAGGGGGGCAGAAGGCAGCTGGACACAGAGGGGGCAGAAGGCCGCTGGACACAGGGGGGCAGAAGGCAGCTGGACACAGGGGGGCAGAAGGCAGCTGGACACAGAGGGGGCAGAAGGCCGCTGGACACAGGGGGGCAGAAGGCCGCTGGACACAGGGGGGCAGAAGGCAGCTGGACACAGGGGGGCAGAAGGCCGCTGGACACAGAGGGGGCAGAAGGCAGCTGGACACAGGGGGGCAGAAGGCAGCTGGACACAGAGGGGGCAGAAGGCAGCTGGACACGGGGGCAGAAGGCAGCTGGACACAGGGGGGCAGTAAAGCTGGACACAGGGGGGCAGAAGGCAGCTGGACACAGAGGGGGCAGAAGGCAGCTGGACACAGGGGGGCAGAAGGCAGCTGGACACAGGGGGGGCAGAAGGCAGCTGGACACAGGGGGGCAGAAGGCAGCTGGACACAGGGGGGCAGAAGGCAGCTGGACACAGGGGGGCAGAAGGCAGCTGGACACAGGGGGGCAGAAGGCAGCTGGACACAGAGGGGGCAGAAGGCAGCTGGACACAGGGGGGCAGTAAAGCTGGACACAGAGGGGGCAGAAGGCAGCTGGACACAGGGGGGCAGAAGGCAGCTGGACACAGAGGGGGCAGAAGGCAGCTGGACACGGGGGCAGAAGGCAGCTGGACACGGGGGCAGAAGGCAGCTGGACACGGGGGCAGAAGGCAGCTGGACACAGGGGGGCAGAAGGCAGCTGGACACAGAGGGGGCAGAAGGCAGCTGGACACAGGGGGGCAGAAGGCAGCTGGACACAGAGGGGGCAGAAGGCAGCTGGACACAGGGGGGCAGAAGGCAGCTGGACACAGATGGGGCAGAAGGCAGCTGGACACAGAGGGGGCAGAAGGCAGCTGGACACGGGGGCAGAAGGCAGCTGGACACAGGGGGGCAGTAAAGCTGGACACAGGGGGGCAGAAGGCAGCTGGACACAGAGGGGGCAGAAGGCAGCTGGACACAGGGGGGCAGAAGGCAGCTGGACACAGAGGGGGCAGAAGGCAGCTGGACACAGGGGGGCAGAAGGCCACTGGACACAGAGGGGGCAGAAGGCCGCTGGACACGGGGGCAGTAAAGCTGGACACGGGGGGGGGGGGGGGGGCAGAAGGCCGCTGGACACAGAAGGGCAGTAAAGCTGGACACGGGGGGGCAGAAGGCTGGACACGGGGGGCAGAAGGCTGGACACAGGGGTGCAGTAAAGCTGGACACAGGGGGGGCAGAAGGCTGGACACAGAGGGGGCAGTAAAGCTGGACACAGGGGGCAGTAAAGCTGGACACAGAGGGGGCAGTAAAGCTGGACACAGAGGGGGCAGTAAATCTGGACACAGAGGGGGCAGTAAATCTGGACACAGAGGGGGCAGTAAATCTGGACACAGAGGGGGCAGTAAATCTGGACACAGAGGGGGCAGTAAATCTGGACACAGAGGGGGCAGTAAATCTGGACACAGAGGGGGCAGTAAATCTGGACACAGAGGGGGCAGTAAATCTGGACACAGAGAGGGCAGTAAATCTGGACACAGAGGGGGCAGTAAATCTGGACACAGAGGGGGCAGTAAATCTGGACACAGAGGGGGCAGTAAATCTGGACACAGGGGGCAGTAAAGCTGGACACAGAGGGGGCAGTAAAGCTGGACACGGGGGGGGGGCAGAAAGCTGGACACGGGGGGGCAGAAAGCTGGACACGGGGGGGGGCAGAAAGCTGGACACGGGGGGGGCAGAAAGCTGGACACGGGGGGGGGCAGAAAGCTGGACACAGGGGGGGGCAGAAAGCTGGACACGGGGGGGGCAGAAAGCTGGACAGGGGGGGGCGGGGCAGAAAGCTGGACTCGGGGGGGGGGGCAGAAAGCTGGACACATGGGGGGCAGAAAGCTGGACACATGGGGGGCAGAAAGCTGGACACGGGGCAGAGTGCTGGACAGAGATGGGGCAGAGTGCTGGACAGAGATGGGGCAGAGTGCTGGACAGAGATGGGGCAGAGTGCTGGACAGAGATGGGGCAGAGTGCTGGACAGAGATGGGGCAGAGTGCTGGACAGAGATGGGGCAGAGTGCTGGACAGAGATGGGGCAGAGTGCTGGGCAGAGTGCTGGACAGAGATGGGGCAGAGTGCTGGACAGAGATGGGGCAGAGTGCTGGACAGAGATGGGGCAGAGTGCTGGACAGAGATGGGGCAGAGTGCTGGACAGAGATGGGGCAGAGTGCTGGACAGAGATGGTGCAGGATTGGAAACAGATGGGGCAGGATGGATACGATGGAGACAGATGGGGCAGGATGGGGAGATCATATGGGGTAGAATGGATACTCATGAGGGCAGGATGAGAGAACATATGGCTGGAGCCTGAAATGAGACACACGGTGGCCAGGATGGCGAATATTACCATAGGGGCTAATTAAGGGATATTATTATTGCAGTGATGTATTTATTTTATTTTTTGAGTATACTGTTTTAAATGGGGGGGGGGGGGGCGGTCCTGTTACTGTGTAGAGTGATACTATGTTGCCTTCTTCATGTGGTGTAATGTAGAAGTTGGGAAAATTAAGTAATGTGTTCTACAAGCGGAACTCGAGATAACTGTTTTATTTCCTGCAGAGACGAGTCCTGGCTGGATAAAGTGATGGCGGTCTGTGCTGGATGAAAGATGAAGGACTTCACCTAGAGACGTCACTGGTGAGTCAGTGTTACCTATACACTTACACTATACACTGTATACTATATACAGAGGTCCTGTGTACAATGTCACCAGTGATCACTGTATTATCTATACATTATATACAGAGCTCCTGTGTGTAATGTCACCAGTGATCACTGTATTACCTGTACACAGACACTGCTTACTAATTACAGATCTCCTGTGCATAATGGCACTGATGGTGATAGTATTGTGGTTTTTTTTTGTATTACTGATCAGTATTGTAGTATTCAGTCATTGTTGGTAATATATGGTCTGGTCATGATGTGGAGGTAATATGTGGTCTGGTCATGGTGTAGCGGTATTTGTTCCTTGTATTTTATATTATTCGATCACTGTGGTGGTAATATGTCATCTGGTCATAGTGTTGTGGTATTTGTTCCTTGTATGTAGTATTATAGGTCATTTTAAAAATTGAAAAATAAATAAAAATATACCTAAATTGTATTGCATATTTTAACAAATATTTACTAGGTTACAGCAGAGTAGGGCCCGGCCAAAAGTGTCTACCTTGTTGTGGTGGCGGCTTAAAAAATCTTTTGGCCAAAACAAAAGCTGCCTGCTATATGTGTGATCTGGTGATGGGAACTGTCAATGTGTGATAGGTGAGAAGTGGAGATTTTCCAAGAGAGAGCGGTGGGACTGTGGACAGTTCGTGGGGTGGAGCCTGGAGGCGGGGCTGGGGTGGAGCCTGGGCGGAGTTTCAAGGGGGCCCCGAAAATTTTGCCAGTATGGGGCCCCGAAATTTCTAGTGGCAGCCCTGGACATAGCTCTTTGATGTAAGGGAATAAAAATTCAAATTTTGAAAATTGCTAAATTTTCAAAATTTTTGCCATATTTCCGTTTTTTTAATAAATAATCGCAAGTAATATCGAAGAAATGTTACCACTAACATGAAGTACAATGTGTCACGAAAAAACAATCTCAGAATCAGCGGGATCCGTTGAAGCGTTCCAGAGTTATAACTTCATAAAGTGACAGTGGTCAGAATTGCAAAAATCGGCTTGGTCATTAAGTACCAAATTGGCTCTGTCACTAAGGGGTTAAAAATATTACAACACAAAAAGAAAAACAAACAAAAGGAAGTTGTGATGAACAAGGACCAATCACATAACAAAAACAAATCGCATGATCCAATCAGGATCCAGATTTCATTTCTCAGTGCAGTTTACAAAGTTAAAAGAAGTGATTTCATTGGTTGATAAGGCCCCTGTCCTACTCACGAACATCAGAATGTACCATACCTTACCAAGCAAAGGGAGGACGCCGCTTGGGCAAATGGCGGGACTTGCCCACCAATGGCGGAACAGACAAACAAAGTTATCTCTCCAATCACAGAACAATGGCTCGTCACGTGATTAAACCGCACCCCACAGTATTCGCTATCGCATTGGCTGCAATTATTATTTTTTTTCTGTCAACCAATCTCACGTGATACATTACCTTGTATCCAATTGGTCTCAATAGGTTGTCAACTGAAATCCTGTGATTGGTCCTTTTAGTTAACCAATTTAATGCCGGTCAGCCAATATACGTTTATGAATAGACAGAGTTTGGTCCACCGCTTAAGGTATGGTAAAGAGTTAATGTCTTGCAAGCCTGTTTTACAGCCAATGAGAGAGCACGTAGAAGTGTCTGTACTGCTCTCATTGGTCGCCTGAGATTTGTCAGTCATGGAGGAACTGGGAACCGATTGGCTGCGGGGCTCCGGTGGTGTCAGGGAGTAAAGATGTCCACCGACCGAGATGGGAAGAAGCTGGTCCGCTCCCCCAGCGGGCTCCGCATGCTCCCCGAGAACCGGGCGCTCGGCAGTCCTTTCTGCCTGGAGGAACCACAGTGGATACCGGATAAAGAGGTGACTGCGGTCGTTTCCAGTGCATTGGGTGCGAGCGCGGCTGTCAGAGGCCACACGGCTCGGTCACTGCTGTCATGTAGCGCGGGGCTTGGGGCGCTCCTCACAGTGCAAGCTATGCGGTGGAGCGACAGGCCACAGAATGCACTGGAAGTGGTTGTCGAGGCATGCTGGGGCTTGTAGTACCACAGTCTTGCATGAATGTATTACACACTGTACTACCCTGTGGGGCCGCCGCCTACGGCTCTGGGTGGAAGGGGGCTTGTGGGGTCACCGGGGTAGGATTTGAGGGGTTGCTGCGCATGCCTGGGGAAAGGGGAGTTTGAGGGGTCGTGTATGGTCCTGGGGGGCTTGTCCTTGTACATCGGGGGGTTTGTGGGGTCACTGCGTACAGTCGGGGGAAGGGCTTGTGGGGCTGCTGCACTCAGCCCTGCGGGGGCTTGACCCTGTACAGTACAGACCAAAAGTTTGGACACCTCATTTAAAGATTTTTCTGTATTTTCATGACTATGAAAATTGTACAGTCACACTGAAGGCCTCAAAACTATGAATTAACACATGGAATTATATACTTAACAAAAAAATGTGAAATAACTGAAAATATGTCTTATATTCTAGGTTCTTCAAAGTAGCCATCTTTTGCTTTGACGACTGCTTTGCACACTCTTGGCATTCTCTTGACAATCTTCAAGAGGTAGTCACTGGGAATGGTCTTCTAACAATCTTGAAGGAGTTCCCAGAGATGCTTAGCACTTGTTGGCCCTTTTGCCTTCACTCTGCGGTCCAGCTCACCCCATACCATCTCAATTGGGTTCAGGTCTGGTGACTGTGGAGGCCAGGTCATCTGGTGTAGCACCCCATCACTCTCCTTCTTAATCAAATAGCCCTTACACAGCCTGGAGGTGGATGGTCCAACTAAACGCAAACCGGATGGAATAGCATGCTGCTGCAAGATGCTGTGGTAGCCATGCTGGTTCAGTATGCCTTCAATTTTGAATAAATCCCCAACAGTGTCACCAGAAAAGCACCCCCACACCATCACACCTCCTCCATGCTTCACGGCGGGAACCAGGCATGTAGAGTCCATCCGTTCACCTTTTCTGCGTCTCACAAAGACACGGTGGTTGGAACCAAAGATCTCAAATTTGGACTCATCAGACCAAAGCACAGATTTCCACTGGTCTAATGTCCATTCCTTGTGTTCTTTAGCCCAAACAAGTCTCTTCTGCTTGTTGCCTGTCCTTAGCAGTGGTTTCCTAGCAGCTGTTTTACCATGAAGGCCTGCTACACAAAGTCTCCTCTTAACAGTTGTTGTAGAGATGTGTTTGCTGCTAGAACTCTGTGTGGCATTGACCTGGTCTCTAATCTGAGCTGCTGTTAACCTGCGATTTCTGAGGCTGGTGACTTGGATAAACTTTTCCTCAGAAGCAGAGGTGACTCTTGGTCTTCCTTTCTTGGGGCGGTCCTCATGTGAGCCAGTTTCTTTGTAGCACTTGATGGTTTTTGCCACTGCACTTGGGGACACTTTCAAAGTTTTCCCAATTTTTCAGACTGACAGACCTTCATTTCTTAAAGTAATGATGGCCACTCGTTTTTCTTTACTTGCTGCTTTTTTCTTGCCATAATACAAATTCTAACAGTCTATTCAGTAGGACTATCAGCTGTGTATCCACCAGACTTCTGCTCAACACAACTGATGGTCCCAACCCCATTTATAAGGCAAGAAATCCCACTTATTAAACCTGACAGGGCACACCTGTGAAGTGAAAACCATTCCCGGTGACTACCTCTTGAAGCTCATCAAGAGAATGTCAAGAGTGTGCAATGCAGTCATCAAAGCAAAAGGTGACTACTTTGAAGAACCTAGAATATGACATGATTTCAGTTGTTTCACACTCTTTTGTTAAGTATATAATTCCACATGTGTTAATTCATAGTTTTGATGCCTTCAGTGTGAATTTACAATTCTCATAGTCATGAAAATACAGAAAAAACTTTTAGGGTATGTGCACATGTTCAGGAATTTTCGCGTTTTTTCACGATAAAAACGCATACATATGCATCCTATCGTTTAGAATGCATTCCGCATTTTTTGTGCACATGATGTGTTTTTTTCCGCAAAAAAAACGCATTGCGGAAAAATTAATCATCATGTTCATTATTTGTGCGGAATTTATGTGGATTTCCCATTATATTATGGCATTTGTAGTGTCCAGGAAAAAAAAAACATAAAATCCGTGAAAAAACGCATGCAGAATTCCTGCGGAAAACCTCAGGTTTATCTCAAAAAAATTCTGCATGCATTCCGGACGTGTGCACATACCCTAAATGAGAAGGTGTGTCCAAACTTTTGGTCTGAACTGTATATACAAAGGGGCTTGTGGGGCTGCCGTGCACTGTCTGTGGGGCATGTCCTTTTACAGCTGGGGGCCTTGTCCTTGTACATCTTGTGGGGCTGCCGCTCACAGCCGGGGGCCTTATCCTTGTACAGCCTGGGGGCTTGTGGGGATGTAGCTCGCAGCTGTGGGGGCTTATCCTTGTGGGGCCGCTGTACATGGTCTGGTGAGCTTTTCCTTGTGGGAACAGTTGGGGGGGGGGCGCTTGTCCTTGTGGGAACAGTTGTTGGTGGGGGGGGCTTGTCTTTGTGGGAACAGTTGTTGGTGGGGGGGGGGGCTTGTCTTTGTGGGAACAGTTGTTGGTGGGGGGGGGCTTGGCTTTGTGGGAACAGTTGTTGGTGGGGGGGGGCTTGGCTTTGTGGGAACAGTTGTTGGTGGGGGGGGGGCTTGGCTTTGTGGGAACAGTTGGGGGGGCGCTTGTCCTTGTGGGAACAGTTGTTGGGGCGCTTGTCCTTGTGGGAACAGTTGTTGGTGGGGGGGCTTGTCTTTGTGGGAACAGTTGTTGGTGGGGGGGGCTTGGCTTTGTGGGAACAGTTGTTGGTGGGGGGGCTTGTCTTTGTGGGAACAGTTGTTGGGGTGGGGGGCTTGTCTTTGTGGGAACAGTTGTTGGGGTGGGGGGGGCTTGTCTTTGTGGGAACAGTTGTTGGGGTGGGGGGGGCTTGTCTTTGTGGGAACAGTTGTTGGGGTGGGGGGGGGCTTGTCTTTGTGGGAACAGTTGTTGGGGTGGGGGGGGGCTTGTCTTTGTGGGAACAGTTGTTGGGGCGGGGGGGCTTGTCTTTGTGTGAACAGTTGTTGGGGTGGGGGGGGCTTGTCTTTGTGGGAACAGTTGTTGGGGTGGGGGGGGCTTGTCTTTGTGGGAACAGTTGTTGGGGTGGGGGGGCTTGTCTTTGTGGGAACAGTTGTTGGGGTGGGGGGGGCTTGTCTTTGTGGGAACAGTTGTTGGGGTGGGGGGGCTTGTCTTTGTGGGAACAGTTGTTGGGGAGGGGGGGCTTGTCTTTGTGGGAACAGTTGTTGGTGGGGGGGGGGGGGCTTGTCCTTATGCAGCCCAGGGCTTGTGGGGCGCTCCTGGTATATCAGTAGTGATTTGTACTTGCCAAAACTTTCCCAAGAAAGGACCAGTAGGACACAAAAAAAATCCCTGGTGCATCGGTGGTCTGCTTGACCCCTGGTTTCTGAATAACTTGACGTTTCTTCCAATGTGACCTGTGCACGTGGTCTTGTCCAAGTGTCAGCTGCAGATACCTCTGCTCTTTCTGACAACATTACCCTTTGTGTCCTTTCCAGCTGGATGCCCATCACTGCATACAAGCTCCCAAAATGTTGGTTGGGAAGTTGTCTGTTTTGGCAGTTCCTTACTCATTCAACCCATTATGGGCTTTGTCTAGATGTTGTTTAAAGGGGTTGTTTGGTTACCTCAGATATGTGACGTCATTGGCACGGCTCACCCCCGAATGTCTGTGTGAGGCATTGCTGGCGCTTAAACCTATTGTCTCATGAAGATGGTCATGTACCAAGGAGTTGTTAGGACTTTCTAGTAAACACATTCCCAAATATTTTCTCTGAAACTTTACATCAGACTTTTTTTTGGGAAATCTATGTCTATATAACCCTCAGGAGTTGGACAGCGAAAATAATCCACCAACTGAGCACAGACGACCTGGCTCTGGATCGTTGCTGCATCTATTGATGTCCGTATGCAGTATGTGACCTGGCTGATAGGAAGACCCATCCTATTGATAGGTCCTGAATGTTGAAGTTCTGGAAAGACCGTTACAATTTTTCTAAATTGTCACCCCTCTTCTAGTGATCTTCCCCTACTAGTCACAGCACAGCCTCCTTGGCTAGGCAGCCCCTCAGTGAATACACAGAGCCCTTCATCACCAGCTCTCTTGCCTTTCACCGGGTTATTTGGCTTGTAAAGCAGGTGGAGAGCAGGGCACACATGGCAGTGTAATTGTGGCTGATTTATTGCTGGGTTTCTGCAGAGCGTTTCCTGGTGTTGACGTTGACAAGTTGTGCTGTGTACGTCTGTACCTACGATGACCTATTATCTTTATCATGGTGTCAGGCCTCCAAAAGCCTCACCTTGAGGCCATAGTTTTCTCTCCATCATGGCTCAGGAATATGGAGCCATTATATCTCACCACTACAAGCATATGGAACCTAAATGGACTTCAACATGCCTTTCATACAGAGCTACTATGAAAATGGTGGCCTCCTCCATCAGGTCCCATAGGTCCAGCGTCTATATGTGCACCACCCAATGAGGGCCATACCTCTTACAAGGAAATTGCTTGTCCTTCGAGTGAAAATCCCTGAGAGTATGAAGTAATGTTTTCTTGAGCCACCCAAAAAGTTTAGATTCAACAGATTTCTGGCCGACTGGTAACCTTAAGGGTATGTGCACACGTCCGGATTTTTAGCGTTTTTTTTGCGGAATTTCGCTATAAAAATGCTATAAATCCGCTAAAAAAACGCTAACATTATGCATCCTATCTTTTAGAATGCATTCCGCATTTTTTTGTGCATGTTAGCGTTTTTTTCCGCAAAAAAAACGCATTCCGCAAAAAGAACGGACATGCTCATTCTTTTTGCGGATTCCATAGCAAAATTGACATTCAGGAAAAAAAAAAAAACGCAAAAAATCCGCAAAAAACGCGCAAATTCCGCGAGAAATCCGGGCGAAAAAAAACGCGAATTTCTGGCAGAATTCTCAGGATTTTGTCAGGAAAAAATCTTGACGTGTGCACATACCCTAAGATTGGTGTAGATTTTTACCAAAAATTGACTCAAGCTTAGCAAGAATTTTAATAAATGCAAAAGAGACGAAAGTGAAGTTGGACAACCTCCTAATTATTAACCAGAGAATCCCATTAGGGTAATAAAACTTCTAAGAGATCATTTATTACAGCTGTCGGAAGTCACTGCATATAAGAGGAGGAGAGTTTACTCCGCAGCTCCTGAATATGGTGGGCCCTTCTCTGCTCCCAGCGCGTGTGTGTGTGTGTGTGTGTGTGTGGACCCTTCTCTGCGCCCAGTGTGTGTGTGTGTGGGGGGCCCTTCTCTGCGCCCAGTGTGTGTGTGGGGGGGCCCTTCTCTGCGCCCAGTGTGTGTGTGGGGGGGCCCTTCTCTGCGCCCAGTGTGTGTGTGTGGCCCTTCTCTGCGCCCAGTGTGTGTGTGTGGCCCTTCTCTGCGCCCAGTGTGTGTGTGTGTGTGTGTGGCCCTTCTCTGCGCCCAGTGTGTGTGTGGGGGGCCCTTCTCTGCGCCCAGTGTGTGTGTGGGGGGCCCTTCTCTGCGCCCAGTGTGTGTGTGGGGGGCCCTTCTCTGCGCCCAGTGTGTGTGTGGGGGGGCCCTTCTCTGCGCCCAGTGTGTGTGTGGGGGGGCCCTTCTCTGCGCCCAGTGTGTGTGTGTGGCCCTTCTCTGCGCCCAGTGTGTGTGTGGGGGGGCCCTTCTCTGCGCCCAGTGTGTGTGGGGGGCCCTTCTCTGCGCCCAGTGTGTGTGTGTGGGGGGCCCTTCTCTGCGCCCAGTGTGTAAGTCCTTTGCCACAATTTACATAGAATGTGGGAAGATAAGGCTAACGATTGTGGAGGTTCATGGGCTTGTTTGGAAAGGAATAGAAGTCACTGGAGCATTTCGTCGTCTTCCAGGCTGGCTTACTTTACCACACAATAGAGGGACTGTCGGCCGGACCCCCGCTTGCCCAGGAGTCGCCAGCGTGACGTGTATTTTCAGGCTGTGGTGTGTCACACATGTTTGGGAGGGTTGGGTCTGGGTTTATGGTCTGTTCTGTGCTCTGTAAAGTTCTTATACTGCCTGAGAGTCATAAACGGCCATGTATAATCCTCGGCCGCTAGAGTTTTATGAGTCTGGGTAATACACCTGTCACCCATATTACTGACAAGGTGTGGTGATTGTAAAAACTACACATTTGCAGTGAAATCGATGGTTTCAAAATTAAGGGTCTATTCTCATGGAATGGAAGTGATGTAGAAAATTTTGATGGAAAGGGTAAGGGTCCTGCCCATATCATTTCCACATTGGGAAGTGAGTGGTCCTGATGACGTCGCAACTGCAGGCATGAGCTATTGAGTGGCGATGGACCGTTTCTTTAAGCACCCATTAGTGCTGTGAGACAGGAGTGTGCTGGGCTAGTGACGGAGCCAAATTTTTGAAATCTGACCACTGTCACTTTATGTGGTAATAACTCTTGAACACTTCAACAAATCCTAGTGATTTTGAGATTGTTT
Organism: Ranitomeya imitator; assembly: GCF_032444005.1. NCBI lineage: Eukaryota > Metazoa > Chordata > Amphibia > Anura > Dendrobatidae > Ranitomeya > Ranitomeya imitator. Next base: position 750,873,358 of record NC_091282.1, on the reverse strand, counting down.
TTTTCGAGACACATTATACTTTATGATAATGGTAAATTTAGGTCAATGTTTTGTATTTATTTATAAAAAATATCAGAAATTTGAGAAAAATGTTACAAAATTTGCAATTTTGAAACTTTGAATGACTATCCCTACAATCTAAATAGTCATACCATAGCAAAACATTAATAAATAACATTTCCTTTAAGTCGGCTTTAAATCGGCACCATTTGTAAAATGTTCTTTTATTTTATGTTCTTTTATTTTGTTAGCATTTTAGGAGGTTCACAAATGTGAATTTTTTTTTTTCAATGAAATTTACAAAATGTATATTTTTTTTTTTTTAGCGACCTATCCATGTTTGAAGTGATTTTAGGGGTCCTATATATTGGAAACGCCCCAAAGTTATACGATTTTAAAAACAGCACCCCGTGACATATTTAAAACTGCTGTCAGGTAGTTTATTAACCTTTCAGGTAATTTCAGGAATTAATGCAAAGTGACATGATAGGAATGAAAATGTGTATTTTTACCACCTAAATGCCTCTAACTTCTGAACAGGTTACTACAGCCGTCAGACTCTAAGGCCGCTATATGGCCATGAAATGCCATCGCAAACATCAGGACCACACAATCATGATTTGAGGGTACCAATTGGGATAAAGAGGAAGCCCACACACTCTGTTAACCATTTATACGATGTAGACACTATTGACAGTAACTTCTAAGGGGTTAAACAGATTTGGACGGTGCAAACAGTGATCGTGGCTGATGCAGCAAGTTGTCAGCTATAGTGTACAGCCGACAGCTGCTGGATTGTTACCTGTATGGCGAAGCTATTCTCTTATATCTCAGGTCAGTTAAAAGGCGTATTGAGCCATTAAGGGGTTAAACCATCACCCTCATCTTTGCAGGAAGGTGAGGCTTGTGGGAACTGGGCATGATTACTTTTCCATAAGCACCCCTTCCCCATTCCCAGCATCACTTCAGCCCAGTCACAGACGAATCCCTGAAGACAGAATTGTTATTAATAAGAATATTATTTGTAATGAACTTTGCTTTTATTGTGTGTGCTTCTTTAAAGAAGCTGAATATTGCCCCCGCCCCCCCCCCCCCAAGACCCCCTCTACTTTTTATTAATCATGTTATTGTGTAGCCTGTAACCCTCCTGGCTCCTCGCAGGTTACAATTCTGCCCTTGGCCTCTCCCCGGGGACAGGCAAGGCCTGTTTGGAGCAGCCAGCCTCCATTCCTGCTGTCGTCTGCACTTCTCCGCACTCAGTATTGTACTCGCTTGGGGAAATACTCCCCAAAAAAGTTTACATCACGGGTGATGGGCGGCAATGGTCACCAATGGGATGAGGGTGGTGATAGGGACAATTCTCAGACGTGAAGCCCCGTACACTGCATTAGTCCCTTTATAGGGAGCAAATCCTGGCACAGATCCCCCTGCACACAAGAGAACATTGTTGTCACAGATCCTGCAGTAGTATCCTCCTTCTTCAACTCTCGCTTCCTAAAACTCAATGTAGACAAAACCAAACTCATCATCTTTCCCCCATCTCGCATATCCTCCCTACCCGATCTATCTATTATGGGAAACTGCATCACACTCTCTCCTGCACCTGAAATCCGCTGCCTCAGGGTAAGGCCAGAGTCACACTACAGCGAAATACGGCCGAGTCTCGCTGGTTAAAAACAAGCTCTGGCACCGGCACTCCGGAGCGTGCGTCTCCATGTATTGCTATGCGGCCGCATGCTCCGCTCTGGAGTGCCAGAGCTTGGTTTTAACCAGCAAGACTCTGCCGTATCTCGCTGTGTGTGATCCCGGCCTAACTCTCGACTCTGCCCTGTCCTTCAAACCGCACGTCCAAACTGGTGCCACCTCCTGTTGCCTCCATCTCAAAAATATTGCCAGAATCCGTCCCTTCCTCAGCCCACAATCTACTAAAACTCTTGTGCATGCCCTCATCATCTCCCGCCTCAATTACTGCAACACCCTCCTCTATGGCCTCCCCGCTAACTCTCTTGCACCACTCCAGTCTGTCCTCAACTCTGCTGCCCGGCTAATCCACCTCTCTCCTAGTCCCCTGTTTCTCCCCTCTGCAAATCCCTCCACTGGCTCCCAATTCCCCAACAAATCCAGTACACAACACTACCAACACTGATCTACAAAGCCATCCACAACCTGTTAATCCTTATATCTCTGAACTAATCTCCCAATATCTTCCCTCACATAATCTTCGATCCTCCCAAGACCTCCTACTCTGCTCCACACTTATTTGTTCCTCACACAACCACCTCCTAAGATTTCTCCCGAATATCCCCCATCCTCTTGAATTCCACACCTGAACACATCCGATTATCCACCACCCTCGGATCCTTCAGATGGAACCTGAAAACCCATCTCTTCGGGAAAGCCTACAGGCTGCAATAACCATTCTGCCGCGTCGCCACCACCAGGGCTGCTGCCGCGTCGCCACCACCAGGGCTGCTGCCGCGTCGCCACCACCAGGGCTGCTGCCGCGTCGCCACCACCAGGGCTGCTGCCGCGTCGCCACCACCAGGGCTGCTGCCGCGTCGCCACCACCAGGGCTGCTGCCGCGTCGCCACCACCAGGGCTGCTGCCGCGTCGCCACCACCAGGGCTGCTGCCGCGTCGCCACCACCAGGGCTGCTGCCGCGTCGCCACCACCAGGGCTGCTGCCGCGTCGCCACCACCAGGGCTGCTGCCGCGTCGCCACCACCAGGGCTGCTGCCGCGTCGCCACCACCAGGGCTGCTGCCGCCCCGACCTCCTGTCTCCCCTCAGGGTCCTCTCCCCTCTGTACCAGTCTGTCATTGTACATTTGTTTACTGTTAACGATATCTATAACCCTGTACGTAACCCCTTTCTCATGTACAGCACCATGTAAATACACTGTGTGCAGAATTATTAGGCAAGTTGTATTTTAGAGGATTATTTTTATTATTGATCAACAACTATGTTCTCAATCAACCCAAAAGACTCATAAATTTCAAAGCTTAATATTTTTGGAACTTAGAGTGGTGTTTTTTTTTTTTTAGATTAGGCTATCTTAGGAGGATATCTGTTTATGCAGGTAACTATTACTGTGCAGAATTATTAGGCAACTTAATAAAAACAAATATATTCCCATCTCACTTGTTTATTTTCACCAGGTAAGCCAATATAACTGCACAAAATTTAGAAATAAACATTTCTGACATTCAAAAACAAAACCCCCAAAAATGAGTGACCAATATAGCCACCTTTCTTTATGATGACACTCGGCAGCCTTCCATCCATAGATTCTGTCAGTTGCTTGATCTGTTTACGATCAACATTGCGTGCAGCAGCCACCACAGCCTCCCAGACACTGTTCCGAGAGGTGGACTGTTTTCCCTCCCTGTAGATCTCACATTTTATGAGGGACCACAGGTTCTCTATGGGGTTCAGAGCAGGTGAACAAGGGGGCCATGTCATTATTTTTTTCTTCTTTGAGACCTTTACTGGCCAGCCACGCTGTGGAGTAGTCGGACGCAAGTGATGGAGCATTGTCCTGCATGAAAATCATGTTTTTCTTGAACGATACCGACTTCTTCCTGTACCACTGCTTGAAGAAGTTGTCTTCCAGAAACTGGCAGTAGGTCTGGGAGTTAAGCTTCACTCAATCCTCAACCCGAAAAGGTCCCACAAGTTCATCTTTGATGATACCAGCCCATACCAGTACCCCACCTCCACCTTGCTGGCATCTGAGTCGGAGTGGAGCTCTCTGCCCTTTACTGATCCAGCCTCTGGCCCATCCATCTGGCCCATCAAGTGTCACTGTCATTTCATCAATCCATAAAACCTTTGAAAAGTCAGTCTTAAGATATTTCTTGGCCCAATCTTGACGTTTTATCTTGTGTCTTGTTCAAAGGTGGTCGTTTTTCAGCCTTCCTTACCTTGGCCATGTCCCTGAGTATCGCACACTTTGTGCTTTTTGTTACTCCAGTAACGTTGCAGCTCTGAAATATGGCACAACTGGTGGCAAATGGCATCTTGGCAGCTTCACGCTTGATTTTCCTCAATTCATGGGCAGTTATTTTGCGCCTTTTTTGCCCAACACGCTTCTTGCGACCCTGTTGGCTATTTGCCATGAAACGCTTGATTGTTCGGTGATCACGCTTCAAAAGTTTGGCAATTTCAAGACCGCTGCATCTCTCTGCAAGACCTCTCACAATTTTGGACTTTTCAGAACCTGTCAAATCTCTCTTCTGACCCATTTTGCCAAAGGAAAGGAAGTTGCCTAATAATTAAGCACATCTTTTATAGGGTTTTGATGTCATTAGACAACACCCTCCTCATTACAGAGATGCACATCACCTGATTTACTTAATTGGTAGTTGGCTCTCAAGCCTGAACAGCTTGAAGTAGGACAACATGTATAAAAAGTATCATGTGATCAAAATACAACTTGCCTAATAATTCTGCACACATCGTAATGGTGCTATATAAATAATAATAATAAAATATAAAAAAAAAATGTTTTCCCTTGTCTGGAACTTGTGTCCATAGCAACAAGTCAGAATGTAATTGAGCTCTGGTTGCTATGGGTCACTGCTCTTGTAAGATGCTGCTCCTCTGGCAAAATATAAACGGCTCTCATTGGTTGTCATGGGTGACTTGCTGCTCTGGTAAAATGAAAGCCCTGATGGGTTGCTACGGACTGCTACTCCGGTTGCAGTTTCTTTTGAGTAAAATAATCATTTTTGTAGTGGTTTTTCAGGTCCATGACCGGATATTAACCTGAGTTTTCCTTCTATTCCAGTGCCCCCGGTGTATGCATTGTGAAGCCAAATTCGACTTTATAACCAGGAAGGTAAGAGGCTCGTGTAGGGCGAGCGGGCGTACTGCCCTCCAATACACTATGCTTCACTCAGCACTGCCCAGATCTCTGCTTGCTGTCAATTAGAGGAAACCTTTGGAATTTACATTCAGAGGCCGAAAACTCTTCTAAAACTGGGAGAGCCAGAGTTCACACCACTGGAACAGCACCGGAGGGGAGTACAGTGTTTTACTGGGGGGAGCTGACTGAGTAATGGACAGCCCCTTTAACATCGCTCCCCTGCCTCCCTGCTTGTGGCGGTGCACGCCTGGTGACTGACAGCTGAGAATAGCGGCTCTGCTGATCCTCAATATTCACCCTGCCAGGCCCTGTGATCTGGGCGGCATCAGAGCAGCGCTTACTAATTTACTTGTCCTTGCCGAAGAGACCAGCCACTTATAGAGTGTGGCGGTGGCTGGTAACCAAGGCAACCATCAACACACAATAGCATTTCAAAATCTCTCTCTGTTCTTCAGAATGGAGAGGGTGTTTAATAAGAGGTAAAGTGCAAAGTTACTTGTTTTTACTTGTACTTTGACTTAAAGGGGTTTTTCTCATTAATATATGCGGTTAAAATTGAAAGCAAAAAGGATCGGACTGTGAGATTCCGATGGGACGTCCCTTCTGGTGAATGGGGCCTACAGGGCGACGTCGGTGTATACGATAGAGGACAACGTGGTCTAGACTGCGTCGATTCTTGAATATTTTTATTTAGGAAACCTTAGAGAATAACCCAAAAAGTCACAGGCCTGCGCTCCCTAAGAGATGCTCCTAATTTAGATTCCCCTTCTTCCTTTTTCTCCTAGCATCACTGCCGAAGGTGCGGGAAATGCTTCTGCGATAAATGCTGCAGTAAGAAAGTGCCTCTACCACGGATGTGTTTCGTGGACCCTGTGCGGCAGTGCGGGGAATGTTCTGTCATCTCACAGAAAGAGATGGAGTTCTACGATCGACAGCTGAAAGTCCTGATGAACGGTGAGCGGAGGCCATGCTCGTTTATGTGGTGTGTGATGGAAGGATGGCAGTAATTCACGTATAGGATTAGTTATTGCTTGTCTGAGGCCGCCCCTTTACATGGTCACGGTCCAAGCACAGACTGTCTCCTAATTCCAACTTGACAGCCTGGTAGGCATATATAAGGCTCCGGAGACGTTTGGACTGTGACACCCTGATATGCGGCATCAGTCCAGGGCTCTATGGTGGGTTTTGTTTTTTGTTTTGTTTTTTGTTTTGAACCATGATTATTGCACTGTGCAGTCATGTTGGATCACAGTGTAGTACGGATTTTCCAAAATCACACTTCTGCAGCCTCCACACTTTTTCTGAACAGGAATAGAGATTGTTCCATTATTGCCATGTTCACACAATGCAATTGCCTTCCCTTTTTGCTTTGTTATTTTATTGCTGCAAAAATAAAAACAGTGCGATCACGTGGTGTGAACATGGTGTAAAGGGGTTTTAGTAGCAAGGCAGCAACTCGGTGATCCATGTAGAGATGCTGGAAGATAAGCCGGTTGGCACCTGAAGACAAATCACAATTGGGTGTCCACATGATGGCTCAGTACAGCAGAAACCTAAATGTGCAATAAGACAGTCACATAAATCGGACGGAAATCAGAACGCAGTCCTCGGATTGGCCGTCGGCTCTCCCGATCAGAGCGTGACCACTTCGTGTATTTCATGTATGCAGCTGTCACACTGTGTTCTCATCTCGGTCCGATGTACAGGTGCTTCTCGCAAAATTAAAATATCATCAAAAAGTTAATTTATTTCAATTCTTCAATACAAAAAGTGAAACTCATATTATATAGTCATTATAGAGTGATTTATTTCAAGTGTTTATTTCTGTTAATGTTGATGATTATGGCTTACAGCCAATGAAAACCCAAAAGTCATTATTTCAGTAAATTAGAATACCTTATAACACCAGCTTGAAAAATTATTTTAAAATCCGAAATATTGACCTACTGAAATGTATGTTCAGTAAATGCACTCAATACTTGGACGGGGCTCCTTGATGCAGTAATTGATGCTAAATGTGGTGTGGCATGGAGGCGATCAGCCAGTGGCACTGCTGAGGTGTTATGGAAGCCCAGGTGTCTTTGACAGCAGCCTTCAGCTCGTCTGCATTGTTGGGTCTGGTGTCTCCCATCTTGCTCTTGACAATACCTCATAGATTCTCTATGGGGTTAAGGTTAGGTGAGTTTGCTGGCCGAACAAGCACAGTTATACTGTTGTTTTAAAACCAGGTATTGGTACTTTTGGCAGTGTGGACAGGTGCCAAGTCCTGCTGGAGAATGAAATTTCAATCTCCAAAAACATTAACAGAGGGAAGCATGATGTACTCTAAAATTTCCTGGTAGACGGCTGCGCTGACTTTGGTCTTGATAAAACACAGTGGATCTACACCAGCAGATGACATGGCTCCCCGAACCATCACTGATTGTGGAAACTTCACACTAGACCTCCAGCAGCTTGGATTGTGTTACTCTCCATTCTTCCTCCAGACTCTGGGACCTTGATTTCCAAATTACAGGCAAAATTTACTTTAATCTGAAAACACCTTGGACCACTGAGCAACAGCCCTTTACCTCTTGTGCTCCTCTTATTTTAGCAGCCAAAGGCTCTACAGCTAATGCGAAAAGCAACGAGGACAACGGACACCCCTGTCTCGTACCTCTGAACAATGAAAAGCTCTCTGACAATTTCTTGTGTACTCTGATTTTCGCCATTGGAGCGGAGTATAGCAACCTCACCCAAGAGATATATTTGGGCCCAAACCCCGGGCGTTCCATCACCGACCACAAGTAATTCCACTCTACACAGTCAAAGGCTTTGTGGGCATCTAAAAACACCACTACTCTCTTTCCAGCATTATCAGCTGGAATTTGCATATTTAAATATAGCCTCCTTTAAATTGATTGCCGTAGATTTATTGGGCATAAAGCCAGATTGATCTGGATGAATCACCTTGTCAATCACATGAGTCAGTCTGTTCGCCAAGGTTTTCGCCAAAATCTTTATATCTGCCGTTAAGAGTGAAATTGGTCTATAAGACTCTGGCAGCTGTGGGTCTTTATCAGCTTTAGGGATGACCACAACAATGGCCTGTCTTATAGAGGCAGCACTCTCCTCTCCCAACGACTCATTAACCCTTTCCCGACCCATGACGCCACGTAGGCGTCATGAAAGTCGGTGCCATTCCGACCCATGACGCCTATGCGGCGTCATGGAAAGATCGCGTCCCTGCAGATCGGGTGAAAGGGTTAACTCCCATTTCACCCGATCTGCAGGGACAGGGGGAGTGGTAGTTTAGCCCAGGGAGGGTGGCTTCACCCCCTCGTGGCTACGATCGCTCTGATTGGCTGTTGAAAGTGAAACTGCCAATCAGAGCGATTTGTAATATTTCACCCATTATAACGGGTGAAATATTACAATCCAGCCATGGCCGATGCTGAAATATCATCGGCCATGGCTGGAAATACTAGTGTGCCCCCACCCCACCCCTCCGATCGCCCCCCCACCCCCCCGATCTGGCCGGTACACTGCTCCGGCTCCCCTCCGCCCTGTGCTCCGCTCCCCCCCGTGCTCGTGTCCGCTCCCCCCGTGCTCCAATCACCCCCCCGTGCTCCAATCACCCCCCCTGCACTCCGATCCACCCCCCCCCCGTGCTCCGTTCCACCCCCCCGTGCTCCGTTCCACCCCCCCGTGCTCCATTCCAGCCCCCCCGTGCTCCATTCCACGCCTCCCGCGCTCCGTTCCACCCCTCCCGCGCTCCGATTTCCCCCCCCCGTGCTCCGATTCCCCCCCCCCCCCCGTGGTCCCCCCCCACCCTATCATACTTACCGATCCAGCCGTGGTCCCGTCCGTCTTCTCCCGGGCGCCGCCATCTTCCAAAATGGCGGGCACATGCGCACTGCGCCCGCCGAATCTGCCGGCCGGCAGATTCGTTCCAAAGTGCATTTTGATCACTGAGATAGATTATATCTCAGTGATCAAAATAAAAAAAATAATAAATGACCCCCCCCCCCCCCCTTTGTCACCCCCATAGGTAGGGACAATAAAAAAATAAAGAAATTTTTTTTTTCCACTAATGTTAGAATAGGGTTAGGGTTAGGGGTAGGGTTAGGGGTAGGGGTAGGGGTAGGGGTAGGGTTAGGGTTAGGGTTAGGAATGTGCACACGTATTCTGGTCCTCTGCGGATTTTTCCGCTGCGGATTTGATAAATCCGCAGTGCTAAACCGCTGCGGATTTATGGCGGATTTACCGCGTTTTTTTCTGCGCATTTCACTGCGGTTTTACAATTGCGATTTTCTATTGGAGCAGTTGTAAAACCGCTGCGGAATCCGCACAAAGAAGTGACATGCTGCGGAATGTAAACTGCTGCGTTTCCGTGCAGTTTTTCCGCAGCATGTGTACAGCGATTTTTGTTTCCCATAGGTTTACATTGAACTGTACACTCATGGGAAACTGCTGCGGATCCGCAGCGTTTTCCGCAGTGTGTGCACATACCTTTAGAATTAGGCTATGTGCACACGGTGCGGATTTGGCTGCGGATTCGCAGCAGTGTTCCATCAGGTTTACAGTACCATGTAAACATATGAAAAACCAAATCCGCTGTGCCCATGGTGCGGAAAATACCGCGCGGGAACGCTGCGTTGTATTTTCCGCAGCATGTCAATTCTTTGTGCGGATTCCGCAGCGTTTTACACCTGTTCCTCAATAGGAATCCGCAGGTGAAATCCGCACAAAAAACACTGGAAATCCGCGGAAAATCCGCAGGTAAAACACAGTGCCTTTTACCCGCAGATTTTTCAAAAATGGTGCGGAAATATCTCACACGAATCCGCAACGTGGGCACATAGCCTTAGGGTTAGGGTTGGAATTAGGGTTGTGGTTAGGGTTAGGGGTGTGTTGGGGTTAGTGTTGTGGTTAGGGGTGTGTTGGGGTTAGGGTTGTGATTAGGATTATGGCTACAGTTGGGATTAGGGTTAGGGGTGTGTTGGGGTTAGTGTTGGAGTTAGAATTGAGGGGTTTCCACTGTTTAGGCACATCAGGGGTCTCCAAACGCAACATGGCGCCACCATTGATTCCAGTTAATCTTGTATTCAAAAAGTCAAATGGTGCTCCCTCACTTCCGAGCCCTGACGTGTGCCCAAACAGTGGTTTACCCCCACATATGGGGTACCAGCATACTCAGGACAAACTGCGCAACAATTACTGGGGTCCAATTTCTCCTGTTACCCTTGTGAATCTAAAAAAATGCTTGCTAAAACATAATTTCTGAGGAAAGAAAAATGATTTTTTATTTTCACGGCTCTGCGTTGTAAACGTCTGTGAAGCACTTGGGGGTTCAAAGTGCTCACCACATATCTAGATAAGTTCCTTGGGGGGTCTAGTTTCTAAAATGGGGTCACTTGTGGGGGGTTTCTACTGTTTAGGCACACCAGGGGCTCTGCAAACGCAACGTGACACCCGCAGACCATTCCATCAAAGTCTGCATTTCAAAAGTCACTACTTCCCTTCTGAGCCCCGACGTGTGCCCAAACAGTGGTTTACCCCCACATATGGGGTATCAGCGTACTCAGGAGAAACTGGACAACAACTTTTGGGGTCCAATTTCTCCTGTAACCCTTGGGAAAATAAAAAATTCTGGGCTAAATAATTATTTTTGAGGAAAGAAAACGTATTTATTATTTTCATGGCTCTGCATTATAAACTTCTATGAAGCACTTGGGGGTTCAAAGTGCTCACCACACATCTAGATAAGTTCCTTTGGGGGTCTAGTTTCCAAAATGGGGTCACTTGTGGGGGGTTTCTACTGTTAAGCCACATCAGGGGCTCTGCAAACGCAACGTGACGCCCACAGAGCATTCCATCAAAGTCTGCATTTCAAAACGTCACTACTTCACTTCCGAGCCCCGGCATGTGCCCAAACAGTGATTTACCCCCACATATGGGGTATCAGCGTACTCAGGAGAAACTGGACAACAACTTTTGGGGTCAAATTTCTCCTGTTACCCTTGGGAAAATAAAAAATTGCAGGCTAAAAGATCATTTTTGAGAAAATAATTTTTTTTTTTATTTTCATGGCTCTGCGTTATAAACTTCTGTGAAGCACTTGGGGGTTCAAAGTCCTCACCACACATCTAGATTAGTTCCTTTGGGGGTCTAGTTTCTAAAATGGTGTCATTTCTGGGGGATCTCCAATGTTTAGGCACACAGGGGCTCTCCAAACGTGACATGGTGTCCGCTAATGATTGGAGCTAATTTTCCATTTAAAAAGCCAAATGGCGTGCCATCCCTTCCGAGCCCTGCCGTGCGCCCAAACAGTGGTTTACCCCCACATATGGGGTATCAGCGTACTCAGGACAAACTGGACAACAATATTTGGGGTCCAATTTCTCCTATTATCCTTGGCAAAATAGGAAATTCCAGGCTAAAAAATCATTTTTGAGGAAAGAAAAATTATTTTTTATTTTCATGGCTCTGCGTTATAAACTTCTGTGAAGCACCTGGGGGTTTAAAGTGCTCAATATGCATCTAGATAAGTTCCTTGGGGGGTCTAGTTTCCAAAATGGGGTCACTTGTGCGGGAGCTCCAATGTTTAGGCACACAGGGGCTCTCCAAACGCGACATGGTGTCCGCTAACAATTGGAGCTAATTTTCCATTCAAAAAGTCAAATGGCGCGCCTTCTCTTCCGAGCCCTGCCGAGTGCCCAAACAGTGGTTTACCCCCACATATGAGGTATCGGCGTACTCGGGAGAAATTGCCCAACAAATTTTATGATCCATTTTATCCTACTGCCCATGTGAAAATGAAAAAATTGAGGCGAAAAGAATTTTTTTTGTGAAAAAAAATTACTTTTTCATTTTTACAGATCAATTTGTGAAGCACCTGAGGGTTTAAAGTGCTCACTAGGCATCTAAATTAGTTCCTTGGGGGGTCTAGTTTCCAAAATGGGGTCACTTGTGGGGGAGCTCCAATTTTTAGGCACACGGGGGCTCTCCAAACGTGACATGGTGTCCGCTAAAGAGTGGAGCCAATTTTTGATTCAAAAAGTCAAATGGCGCTCCTTCCCTTCCAAGCCCTGCCGTGCGCCAAAACAGTGGTTTACCCCCACATATGAAGTATCAGCTTACTCAGGACAAATTGGACAACAACTTTTGTGGTTCAGTTTCTCCTTTTACCATTGGGAAAATTAAAAAATTGTTGCTAAAAGATAATTTTTGTGACTAAAAAGTTAAATGTTCATTTTTTCCTTCCATGTTGCTTCTGCTGCTGTGAAGCACCTGAAGGGTTAATAAACTTCTTGAATGTGGTTTTGAGTGCCTTGAGGGGTGCAGTTTTTAGAATGGTGTCACTTTTGGGTATTTTCAGCCATATAGACCCCTCAAACTGACTTCAAATGTGAGGTGGTCCCTAAAAAAAAATGGTTTTGTAAATTTCGTTGTAAAAATGACAAATCGCTGGTCGAATTTTAACCCTTATAACTTCCTAACAAAAAAAAATTTTGTTTCCAAAATTGTGCTGATGTAAAGTAAACATGTGGGAAATGTTATTTATTAACTATTTTGTGTCACATATCTCTCTGGTTTAACAGAATAAAAATTCAAAATGTGAAAATTGCGAAATTTTCGCCAAATTTCCGTGTTTATCACAAATAAATGCAGAATTTATTGACCTAAATTTACCACTAACATGAAGCCCAATATGTCACGAAAAAACAATCTCAGAACCGCTAGGATCCGTTGAAGCGTTCCTGAGTTATTACCTCATAAAGGGACACTGGTCAGAATTGCAAAAAACGGCAAGGTCTTTAAGGTCAAAATAGGCTGGGTCTTGAAGGGGTTAAATACCCTTTCCAATTTGGTTATTAATTCTGCATTAAGAATTTTATAAACCTCCACCGGCATGCCGTCTGCCTCCGGAGCCCTGCCCCCCAGCCATGTCTGCCAGAGCCGCCTTTAATTTTTCCTCTCCAAGCGGCTTGTCCATCCACTCGCTGTCCTCGCCTAATCTAGGTAAATTAACCTCTTCCAAATATCTATCTAACTCCTCTTTTGCACCCTAGAGGTAAAATTGTAAAATTTCTGGAAGACTTCTAAAATTTTGTTCCCCCTGAGTGACCACATTACTCTCCTCCGATTTTATGTCATACACATGAGAAGAATCCTGCTGCGCAGACACCACCACTGATAGCAAATGTCCCACTTTCCCCCCCCCCCTCCGCATAAAATGTCTCCTTTTGAAATGCTTGCAACCTCTCTGCCTTACGCATGTGTAGTTGATTAACCTGCGCCTGCGCCCCCTTCATTCTGTTTTGTGTATCCCTTGTGCTTATCGCTTCCTCAGCTGCCTTCAGTTCCTCCATCACAACTTTATCTTGGTTTGTAGACATAGTCTTATGTCTTGATATATCCCGAAATAGAATCCCTCTCAGGTACGCCTTCATAGTATCCCAAACTACATGACTCCCTGCACTCCCTTCATTTATCCTAAAAAATTCCGCTAGTTCCTCCCCAACCTTTTCCATGTCCAATAGCTGTAGCCAGAAATTTTGAATTTTCCATCCCATCCCCACCAAATTCCCCTTGTCTACCAAATGTAATGATACCAGTACCGGACTATGATCTGATAGAACCCTAGGCAAGTACTAAGTACTAGTACTAAGTTATCCATCCCTTCGTTCCCCAAAGCTACATCAATGCGAAACAGAGAGCCATACGTCGCCAAACAGCATGAGTAAATATAGTTATCTACATTACGTAACCTCCATAAATCTATCCATCCTATTTCCCTTAGTTACCAAAACGCGTCACATTCCCTTCCCCTCTCAGCAAAGCATGTCAAGGGACCTTTGTTAAACGCTTAGGAAGCTTTTGCAGGTGTTTTTTGTTAATTATTATAATTTTTAGGGATAATAACTTTTGGGTTTTCATTGGCTGTAAGTCATAGCCATCAACATTACCAAATAAACACATGAAATAGATCACTCTGTCTGTAATGATTCTATATAATGAGTTTCACTTTTTGTATTGAACTGAAATAAATTTAAATTTTTTTTTTGATGATCTTGTAATTTAGTGAGAAGCACCTGTACATGGCCATCTGACTGCGACCTCACAGTGTATATACTGCACACTGTTCTGATTTGCCATGATCAGTTACCTCCAAAACTGCTCCAGATAACCTCTATGTAGTTGTAGTCAGGCCGGGGACGTGTTTGGGGGATTCTGGGAGCATTTCCTAGAATGATCTCTGTATAGAAGGTAAAGATTCCTAAGCACCTTCCTTATATTTATTTTGTAGGATTGTTCTCATTTTCCGTGTGTGTGTGTGTGTATATATATATACTAATACTATACTATACTTTTTTTTTCTGTTCCTGTTTTGTATCTGATTTTTTTTTTTCCTACTACATTGTCAGGGGCCACCTTCAGTATTACCCAGGGATTCTCCGAGAAGCCTGAAACAGTCATGTGCCGTCTCTCCAACAACCACCGGTAATACAAACTCTGCCTCCTATAAGGAGCCTAGAAGTGACTCTGATGTTTAGCTTTTTCTAAATGGAAATAGTGAAAGGCAATTTCAGACAAAAACCAATAATTGTGATCCACTAAACCTAGGAGAAAGTAGGATTTGTCAGAACTAAAGGTTCTGACCAATTTGATCTATGGTAATAATGTGCATAAAATGAGGAGTAACGAGATTTACTAATGACACAAGTAAATGTGGCAGTAATGGAGGCACTGGTCACGTCACATACCCTGTGGACGGCGTCCTTATGTGTGCAGGCCTGGGCATAGAAGAGGGGTTACTTGCCTGGTGCTTCTATATATCTGTGCTTACAATCGGCGACTCCATTACTGCAGTCCCCTTTTTACAGACATGTATCACTCATGTTCTGGATCCCAGAAGAGAAGAATAATTTAAAGGGTATAGTCCTGCCTTACTCACTTCCAATGTGCCGAGCTGGTGACGTCCTATCTGCTGATACGCCATCGTGCCCGTGTCCCAGCAGGTAGCGAGCACCCTTAAACATCAGTTATTGTATTTCACTGTACACTTATTTTGTCAGTCTGCAGAGCACTACGTCATTCTGAGACCTTTTCCAGCATCTTATAGACACCTGTGGTACAAGCGGTGTGCCGACACTTATAGATGCATCATCGGTGGGCAGAAAACACAAAACTGCTGAATAGTCAAAATATACTGTATATAATTTTTATTTTTATTTTTGCAGATATCTGTTTCTAGATGGGGAAAACCATTATGAAATTGAAGTTGCTCGGGTTTCCACAGTTCAGATCCTGACAGAGGGCTTCACTCCTGGAGGTAACAACTTACTCCAGACTGTGTTCACTAGTACTCAGCAGATTGTATGTGACTAGTGAATGTTCCCCCTCATTCACTCTTATGGCATATTGCACCTATTTCAGGAACATAAGACCCGTGACCCCTGACTTGCAGCTGCCATGGATGGAAGGGTGTCAACATATCCATATGGCTTTTTTTTTCTCCACTTTTCATAGAGGTGAAAACATACTGTACTGTCACCTTTCCGTTCACAACAGCTGTGAAATGTGGGTCAAGGATCCCTGTTCTTGTGATGTGCATGAGATACACATCTATCAGACCCTTAAAATTAGTCATTCACTAGTTAAACCACTTAGACTTAAAGGTTTTGCCCAAGATAAGAAAAACATGGTGGTTTTCCTTTTTAAAAATATTGTCACCCCCTGACCATGGATTGAGCATGAAATTGCAACTCTGCTTCATTGAAGTGAATGCAGCTGAGCTGTAATGTTATGCACGACCCATGATCAGGTGTGGTGCTGAGTCTGAAGGAAAATGGCTGTTTTTGTAATCATGGACATCCCCTTTAAGGTTTGTATTAGAAAGAGGGTCATGTCAGCTCTCCTAGCATGAATGAGGATGAGCTGCAATACCCAGATACAGCTCGGATACAAGAGTGGCGCTGTTTCTGGAAAATATCAGCCAACCCTTTAAAAAAAAAAAAAATGTTCCCATCACAATATGTAAAAGAATATTGATAAAACCTGCTATGCCTTTACTTACTAGATCTATAGGACCCAGATACACCAATCGATATAATAAAGGGGCCATGATGCTTATACTTGTGCAGTGAACTGCAACCGATCCCTCTAAAGTGCCATAGTGGGGCTCTCATGATGCATTTGGGGGCTGTGTGATGACCCGTGGGTTTCCACAGCCCTTCCAATAATAATTTTATGGTGATCCAGTGGCGTAACTAAAAAGTTATGGGCCCCGGTGCGAACTTTCAAATGGGGCCCCCCCACCATGCCAAAATATTTTCCACCCAAATTCACATTTTCCCTATTAATTAATTCCCTATTAATTAATTCCCTACATACATCATTTCTTCCTCCACCACCATCCCCATCCTTGCCCATTCTACCACTTCCATCATTTCCTCCTCCACCACCATCCCCATCCTTGCCCATTCCACCACTTCCATCATTTCCTCCTCCACCACCATCCCCATCCTTGCCCATTCCACCACTTCCATCATTTCCTCCCCCACCACCATCCCCATCCATTCCCTCTACCTACACACACACACACACACACACACACACACACACACACACACACACACACACACACACACACACACACACACCACACACACACACACCCCTCCTCTCCTCAGCACCTCATCGCCTTCCTCTGACACAGCCGGCCGCTGGCTGATGACGTCATCCAGCGGCACGTCTGTGTGAGAGGAAGCAGGAAGACAGATCGCTGGGCAGCGGCACTGCAGGGATTTCTCCCTGCCTGCCGCAGCCACTCTGCAGGGGCTCCCCTCCACCTCTGCTCACATTGGGAGTCGGCGCTCTGCAGCTTCTCTGTGCCGGCTGTCAGCTTGACAGCCGGCGCAGAGAACAGCTGACTCCCAGTGCGGGGGGCGGCAGAATGCAGCCGCCGGGGGAGACGCTGCGGACCGCCACATTAGGCGGCCCGACTGCGCCCCCCCCCCAGATACGCCTCGGACTGTTGCCGTGCGGGAGGGATCTCCTGCACTGCAACATGGTGTCGGCCGGTGCCTCTGACCTGCCGGGCGGCGGGCCCCTGACCTGCCGGGCCCCGTCGCAGTGGCGACCGCGGTAGTTACGCCACTGGTGATCCCATTTGTTCTTTCTCATACCAGACCTCGTTCATTCCCATGAGCTCACATTCTTCTGTCGGCCATCTTTCTCGCCTAATACTTGCTGTTGTTAGTGATGATGTCCCAATGCTCAGCCTGTTAATAACTTTCTTTTTCACTGCTCACGCTGCTTTGATGTGAAAAGATATTCATACATACACCAGCCTGCTGGAGAGCCAGTGCGTAATTGAAGGTCAGCACAGGTTTTGTGTAGCCCCCTGTCCGCATGCAATGTCCAACTTTTTCGATTGGTGGTTGTTGTGTGTGTGTGTTGTTGTTGTTTTTTTTTTTTTTTATAAATCCCCCGAATCAATTTAGTCTTTGAAACGAACCTACTCTTTAGATTTTCCACGATTGCATTAATTATTGGTCGTGATGATCGTGTGAGTAGCTCAGTGCTGCATGCATCTGATTTTCCATAGACCTGGATAGGGTACAGATACGATATAAGATACGCTGATCCAGCTCCGGCATCTTGGCTCAGCATCTTTTATATTCCAATCACTTAGTCCTATAAATGGTTCTGATTGCAAAGCTGACCAGAGACGTAAAGGCTAGACCTCCTGATCCAACCAGTGATCCATATGAGGGTTGGAAGCTGCCTGTTAAAGGGGCAGAGGTATAACCTTACAGCACCCGGACTTGTCATTCGATTCGTACTGCCCAAACTGTGCCCCTGATTTCGGATACCAGTGGTTTGGGCAGCATCAATCGAGTGACAGGTTCCCTTTAATGTGCATCTACCATGTGCCATGGGGTAAATGTCTAACCCTCAGGCACCCGGACACCAATACATCTGCTAATTCGTCACCCCCTCTAGCTACGCACCTGTTCAAAAAGATGGGACTAATTGGAAAAATCAAATTAAAAAAATATTTTCATTGCCTGCCATAATGGAAGGAATTTAGCTTTCATTGATTATCCTTGCGTCTTTGGTTACCTTTTATTCCTGTACTTCAGATAGACATGCTTGCTTTTTTTTGTGTGAATTTCCATGCATTATTTATTAAGTCTCTTAGTGGATGCTCCCATTGTTAGAGAACGGTTGCAATGTCATGTTATTGAAGCCATAAATGCTTTTCCATAAAACATGGCAGCATTTAAAAAAAAAAAAAAAAAGCCAGGTAAGGTCCATGCATCTCAGATGACTAGTCTTTCTCCCAATAAATGCACATGGGGGGGAGGCCTGACAGTCCGGAGGAGCAGGGAGAAGTCGCCAGGGACCTGCCTTGCCACAGTATGCCAGGCATCCTACATCGCTTCCGGAGCCGCCACAGACCTCTGGTGCCTCCTGAGCTGGCTCCATGGGGGTGCTGAAGGGTGAGTATTACTCAATTTGCATTCTCATAATGAATGCCCCCCATACACAATGGATAGGATGCTGTTCTTACTGACATCCTGGGCAGTGTGCCTTACGAACAAAAAGGATTGGGCATGCTGAAATTTAATATGCCCAACCCTTCTTTCTGCTGTCCTGTGGGAGGAGATGGGACCCCGGCATACTCATCAGTCGAGCAGTCCCTCCAGAATTCACGAGTTCAGCCAGCACTTGGTGTGTGGTCATAGCTGTATATTAAAGGGGATTTCTGAGATTGATTCTTCAGTCTTTCTTGCCCATGTTCTCAGCACTGGGAGCACCCATAATCTGAATTTATGCAGATTTGACTTGTAATAAGGCTTTATAATCCGACTATTGGTGACATTGTGTAATGTGTGTGCTTCCGCTCTGTGCTTCGGGTGATCGGGAGAAGTTACAGGGAAGGTGTCAGCAGAAAATGACCAATTGCTTAATCAGGTTTTTATGCGGAGTTTGTTATAAAATGGTATTTTCCCTTCCCCCATGACGGCACACCTGAGAGAGGGGATCCGCCCAGCCAGGACAGGAAACCCTACTGAAAATAAAAGGGCGGTACCTCTCCCTCGCTTCAGTTGGGTTTCCTGTCCTGACAGGGACCCTCTTACTGAACACGGCGGTTCACTTACCCAGGTCCCGTCCCGGCATGGAAGAACAGGCAGCGCCTGTGCGTCGGGTTCGGGGGTCTGGAAGCGCCGTCCGCAGGTCCTCCGGGTCTCTGCGTCCGAGCGGGCGTTGAGCAGCATGGTCAGAGGGCTGTGTTCCCTTCCATGGCTACCACGCCGCCCTCCCCTCTCTGCCGGCGTCCAGGTGCGGTGGCCGCTTCCGGGTCGCTCGTCTGACGTCACGCGCAAGGCACGCTGGGAATGGGCGTGCCCGCGTGACGTCGGGGGCGGGCGCCGGATCCAAGATGGCGGCGCCCATGATGAGAACGCCGGCCGGTGAAAGGGAACTCCGGCGGCACGGCAGAGAGTGGGAGGGAGTTAATTTGGGCACCGAAGGAGGCGGGGAGTGCAGTGGTCTCCCCATAAAAGGGGGTTAGACCACAGAAGACGCGCTCATGTCCATAAACTTCACCATGGAAGTAGGACAACAGGAGCAGCAGCAGCAGCCGCCTTCACAGCAGCAGCAGCAAATGGAGCTCTCACCAGATGCCTTGCCGAGCCACCAGCATACCAAGAGCAGCCGCTCAAGTGGTAGGAACAGCAGTCGCTCTGTCCGGCAGGATTCGTCGGCGTCCAGGAGGGACGCTTCACGTGCATCTGTCCAGCCTCCAAAATCGGTACCCTTGATTGTCGGTGGTGGTGAGTGATCTACGTGAATGTAACCCTTATGGTAACAGGGTCCATTTTTGTCTGTTTTGATCACTAGGGGTCCAGGAAAGCGGTTGGTAAAACAAAGAACCGAGAGTGTGCCCTTTGTAGAAACCCGCTTGCAGTTCAGTGGCAGAAGGATCTCTGTGCTGACTGCATTACGAAAACCATACAAGAAGAGACCCCTAATTTTGCCACTAGCCTAAAAGCCATAATACAGGCTGAAATAAAAGACTCCTTAAAATTGGCCCTTAGCGAACCAAGAAGGAGAAGCCGTAAGGCGTCCACAGACTCAGATGCCTCTCAGAGACAGGGGAGTCATAAAACAGCCCGGTCTCCCTCTACCTCCTCGGCCTCTGTCCAGTCTTCAGATTCCTCCTCGGACAGTGATTCAGGAGGTCGTCCATGTTTCCCAACTGAGGACGTAGATAAACTGGTCAAAGCAGTTAGATCTGCAATGGGGCTTAAAGAGGAGAAGACACCTAGGTCACTAGAAGATGTCATGTTTGGTGGCCTAGAAGAGAAAAGGAAACGCACGTTTCCAGTTAATGCAAAAATAAAAGCATTAATTGACAGAGTGGAAAAAGCCCGAAAAAATGGGTTCCTTGCCCTCTTCATCCAAAAGGAGATATCCTTTTGAGGATAAAGACTCTGAGTCCTGGGAGAAAATCCCTAAGATTGACGGGGCAGTAGCCAAATGTTTAAAAAAATCATCCCTTCCGTTAGAGGACTCTGGTGTTCTCAAAGACCCGCTTGATAAAAAAGCAGATAGTTTCCTGAGACACATCTGGGAAGCCTCAGCGGGGGGCCTTAAGCCGGCGATTGCGGGAACATGTACGGCCCGTGCCCTAATGGTCTGGCTACATCAGGTAGAAGATCAACTGAAAAACAAAGTACCCAGAACTGACATCCTTGCAAATATTTCTTTGCTACAAGGAGCAGCAGCTTTTTTGGCAAGACTAACAGCTAGAGCCGCGGGTTTGTCCAACGCGACAAGAAGAGCCCTCTGGCTCAAAGGTTGCCCGGGGGATTTGCCATCTAAACACAAACTGTGTTCTATCCCATGTGACGGCCAACTTCTCTTCGGTAAAAAACTTGAAGACATCCTGGAACATGCAGGAGATAAGAAGAAAGGTTTTCCCAACATCCCTAAAGATCCTAAAAAAACTTTTTTTCGGAGGAGAAGATATAATAGAGGTCGCCCCCCAGGGGAGAGGAAAAATTGGGACTTAAGAGATAAAAGAGGATCGGGCTATATGTTTAAAGGGCCCTCCACATCGGCAAAAAAATCCCCCCCAATGACATTACGCCAGAAGTGGGAGGAAGACTCTCCCTCTTCTTTCCGGCCTGGGTAAATATCTCCCCCAGTATCTGGGTCACGAACATCATCAGAGACGGCCTAAAAATAAAATTCGTCTGTCCTCCCAGACGAAACTTCATAATAACTCCCCGACGGAAGTCTCAGCAGGAACAATCTGCCCTAGAAACCGAGATCTTGGGACTTGTCCACAAAAAGGTTCTTCAGGAGGTCCCGGTTCAGGAAGAAGGAGAGGGGTTTTACTCCCCCCTCTTCTTGATCCAAAAACCGGATGGTTCTTGGAGAACTATTATAAATCTAAGAAAGCTCAACCAATCCATAGAGAACTACACTTTCAAGATGGAGTCTATAAACACGACCATAAAACTTCTCTTCCAGCACTGCTTCATGGCAGTAATAGACTTAAAGGATGCTTACTACCATATACCAATACATCAGGAATATCGGAAATACTTGAGGGTAGCTCTCTATATTCAAAATCAGGTAAAGCATTTTCAATATACAGCTCTTCCATTCGGCCTGTCTACAGCCCCCAGAGTTTTCACCAAAGTGATGGTGGAAGTGATGTCATACCTCCGGTCCCGGGATGTAGTAATTGTCCCATATCTGGACGATTTCCTGGTAATAGGGAGGTCAGAGTCCCACTGCACTCATCAAATATCAGTGGTAACATCAACTCTAATGGAGCTGGGTTGGATAATAAACATCCCCAAATCCAGACTACTGCCAGTAAAAATACAGTCCTTCCTGGGGTTAATACTGGACTCCGAGCGTCAGCTCTGCCTCCTTCCACAAAACAAAGTGGACAAGATAATAAACCTGACCAGTACAGCAATACGTCAACCCGCGATGACTCTCAGAAAGGCGATTTCCCTTCTAGGCTCATTAACATCGTGTATACCGGCAGTAGAATGGGCACAATTCCACCTAAGACAACTACAGTGGGAAGTTCTCTCAGCTCAAAGACTGTTAAGAGGGCATTTAGAAGGAAATCTATGTCTCTCCCTGAGCGTAAGGGATTCCCTAGCTTGGTGGACTGTAGAACACCACCTGACAAAGGGGGTCCGGTGGAAAAATCCGGTCATAGACATCATCACGACCGACGCAAGCGGTACAGGTTGGGGAGCTCATCTGAGATCTCACTCTGTACAAGGTACCTGGTCCATAAGAGAAAAAAACTATGGATCAAACGAAAAAGAGCTATGGGCAGTGGAGAAAGCCCTAAGACATTTTCTCCCTTTACTCCAGGGTCGCCATACTCGAATCCTAACAGACAATCGAGCAGTGGTGGCGTATGTCAATCATCAGGGAGGAACGAGGTCCAAAGGCCTCATGAATGCGTCAAAACTCCTCTTCCAGCTGGCGGAACAACACCTGTTATCTCTGTCGGCACTACACATCAGGGGCATAGAAAACACTCAAGCAGACTTCCTGAGTCGCAGAGGCTTAAGACAGGGGGAATGGTCCTTAAACCCCCAGATATTTCAGCAAATAGTCCAAGCCTGGGGCTCACCAGAAATAGACTTGTTTGCCAATTCTCACAACAAGTCAGAAAATTCTGCTCCTTGAATCCAAGAGAACATCCCTTCGCAGTAGATGCCCTACTAATACCTTGGAAGTTTTCTCTGGCCTACGCATTCCCCCCGATAGTGATGATCCCAGCTGTGATCCGGAAGATCAGAGAGGATCAGGCGAGGATTATCCTCATAGCTCCATTTTGGCCAAGGAGACCATGGTTCTCCCTTCTAAGACAGATGTCGTTAACAGATCCATGGATTTTGCCAGAAATTCCGGACCTACTAACCCAGGGCCCAGTAACCCACTCTCAGGTGAAGGGCTTCCATCTGGCAGCCTGGAATTTGAGAGGGCGTTACTAAGTCGCCATGGATTCTCACCAGGTTTAATCTCCACCCTGTTGAAAAGCAGAAAACCCATAACTTCTAGAATCTATGGTAGGACATGGAAAAAATTTCTTGACTTCCTGGGTGAACCATTGGGGGAGGTGGCTCCAGTGGGTCCTATCCTAGAATTTCTGCAAGCAGGATTACATCTTGGGTTAGCAACCAGCACCCTTAAAGTTCAGGTTTCAGCCTTGGGGGCCCTGTATAACTGTAATCTTGCCTCAAATAGATGGGTTTCACGATTCATAAAATCTTGCAGTAGATCTCGGCCGGTCGTTATCCCAAAAATCCCTCCTTGGGATCTAAATTTGGTCTTAGAAGCTCTAACTAAACACCCGTTCGAGCCCTTACAGGACTTATCACCTAAATTACTTACCCTTAAAACAGTTCTTCTAGTAGCCCTAACATCGGCACGTAGGGTAAGTGATTTGCAAGCCCTGTCAATATCCCCTCCTTATACTCAGGTTTTTGATGACAGGATCGTTCTAAGACCGGACCCGGCTTATCTCCCCAAGGTGGTTCAAAAGTTCCATAGGAATCAAGAGATTACCTTACCATCTTTCTATAGTAATCCCAAAAATCCAGGGGAACAAAAGTTCCACATGCTAGATGTGAGAAGATCTATGTTACAGTACATATCTATGACTAGTCAGTGGAGGAAAGACCAAACCCTATTCATAGCCTTTCAGGGTAGCAAAAGAGGGTGTGGGGTAGCTAAAAGTACTATTGCTAGATGGATTAGGGAGGCCATTAGTTTATCCTACTCTGCGGGTGGCACTCCGGTTCCTGAAGGCATCAAGGCTCACTCTACCAGAGCCATGGCTACCTCCTGGGCGGAAAAGGCTGAGGTATCAATTGATCAAATTTGCAAGGCCGCTACCTGGTCCTCACCCTCTACTTTTTTCAAGCACTACCGGCTAGACCTTTCCTCCTCTGCTGACCTAACCTTTGGTAGAAGGGTACTCCAAGCGGTGGTCCCTCCCTAAGGTTTCATTCTACAAAAGTCTCTCAGGTGTGCCGTCATGGGGGAAGGGAAAACACCAGGGTTACTTACTGGTAACAGGTTTTTCCGGAACCCATGACGGCACCTGTATATTCCCCCCCTTTATCACCCTTTCGGTGTGCACTATTGTTTTGGGTGCTTTTTTAGTTAATATGATGTGGTGTTGGATTGCCATGTGTACTAACCAGGGGGGCCTCTCATGCTCTGAAAACCAACTGAAGCGAGGGAGAGGTACCGCCCTTTTATTTTCAGTAGGGTTTCCTGTCCTGGCTGGGTGGATCCCCTCTCTCAGGTGTGCCGTCATGGGTTCCGGAAAAACCTGTTACCAGTAAGTAACCCTGGTGTTTACTTTTTATACAAATATTCTATATTTTACACTAAATATAAAATAAGTCTTGATTAATACTGGCCAATAGGCCCAATACTAGACTCCTACCTCCTGTTATGCACATGGACATAAGCAGCAATAGACCAACTCTACTGACCCAAGATACCGCTGAATGTAATGTAACGAACATGCTCTAATCCTGGCAAAAGTCATTGGGAGTAGAAGGGGAGAAGGTGAACTGAGACAGAACACTGTGTAGAGGTGTGACGTGACCAGTCCTTGTACAGGAGGAGGAGAGCTGTGACATCACCTATTGTGAATGGTGAATCCTGTGTTATCTACTGTATATAGAGGTGTTATCAGTCATTGTACAGGAGGAGGTGAGCTGTGACATCACCTATTGTGAATGGTGGATCCTGTGTTATCTACTGTATATAGAGGTGTTATCAGTCATTGTACAGGAGGAGGAGATGAGCTGTGACATCACCTATTGTGAATGGTGGATCCTGTGTTATCTACTGTATATAGAGGTGTTATCAGTCATTGTACAGGAGGAGGAGAGCTGTGACATCACCTATTGTGAATGGTGAATCCTGTGTTATCTACTGTATATAGAGGTGTTATCAGTCATTGTACAGGAGGAGGTGAGCTGTGACATCACCTATTGTGAATGGTGGATCCTGTGTTATCTACTGTATATAGAGGTGTTATCAGTCATTGTACAGGAGGAGGAGATGAGCTGTGACATCACCTATTGTGAATGGTGGATCCTGTGTTATCTACTGTATATAGAGGTGTTATCAGTCATTGTACAGGAGGAGGAGAGCTGTGACATCACCTATTGTGAATGGTGAATCCTGTGTTATCTACTGTATATAGAGGTGTTATCAGTCATTGTACAGGAGGAGGTGAGCTGTGACATCACCTATTGTGAATGGTGGATCCTGTGTTATCTACTGTATATAGAGGTGTTATCAGTCATTGTACAGGAGGAGGAGATGAGCTGTGACATCACCTATTGTGAATGGTGGATCCTGTGTTATCTACTGTATATAAAGGTGTTGTCAGTCATTGTACAGGAGGAGAAGGTGAGCTGTGACATCATCTATTGTGAATGGTGGATCGGGTTATCTACTGTATATATAGAATGTTATCAGCGATGATATTGAGAATGCTGGAAAGTTATCTATACAGAACAGGATGTGTGCGTCTGGTATTGCACCTAGTGGTCCGTATTTTATATTTTTTTTATGTGGATTTTTTTAATCATACGTTATTAGCCAGCCCCGGCCTGAGGTCTCGATCATGCAGATCTTGTGCAGCTTCTCGGCTTACTTGATGAATCTTCTTCAATGTTGTAATGAAATGTGGATTCCATAATCATCCATGTGAACACAGCCTTGGTCTGCACTGGATTTTATTCCATTCCCTGGGGTGTAAAATTCAGCATGATTTTTATTTTATTTTTTTCTTTCTCTGCATAAAATATACAGGGGGAAACAGTCGGGCGACCGGGATGCTGATCCAGTATAAACCTCAAGGCTCCGACGAACTATTACAAATGAAGTTTACAACAAGCGAAGACTTTACTTGCAACAAAAAGATGGCGGCGTCATGGCTTGCCGCCATGCACAAGGTAGAGTACATGTCCAAGTGATGTGTTAAGGTCTGATGGAAGTAGTGCCCATGCTCCCAGACTGAGGTCTCTAGCATTCTCCATCACCTTGGCTGCCACATGCACTCTAGGGTAATGTGGCATTCGTTTGCACCCAGGACCTTACTTCACATGCACCAGCCCAAGCTGTGGAGGAGGTCAGCTGCACTGTGGATGCATTCATTGCCTTTCCTTGCTCACAGAGTAATTGATGTGACTAATGGAAATCACCTTTGTACGACTCTGAGATAATCAGATACTATTGGACTTTGATATAAGGTCACTGGAGAACTTACATGAATGAGCATGGTAAATGAAACGCAGAAATCCGAGGGATTGTCCAAGATGGGGTGCCAAGTGTTGTGACTGGTATTGCAGCTCGGCTCTATGGAAGTGGCTGAGCTGCAATACAGCACTTGTCCTCTGGACCAGGGTGGTGCTGCTTTTGAAAGAAAGTCGTAGGAGTAGTTTTTATAAATGACGTTTTTGATGTAGTCTTTGCCACTGGTAGGGGAAGATATGGGAGCACTGCACACATCCATCAAGTGATTTCATGCACCAAATCTGTACATCAGCTGCTATGCAGCCCTGTGTGTCTCCATGGTTACAGACTACAATGACACCCTATGTTTAGTCTGATCCTGCAGTCTTCTCACTCCTTTTGTTCTGCCGCCTTTCCTTGCTTACCTGTAGGAGGGGAATGATTACAAGCGTGACTGCGGGATACAAGTATACGCTGGGTTTACTATTGTTTTATTACCAACTAGATGGTGGCCCGATTCTAACGCATCGGGTATTCTAGAATATGCATGTCCACGTAGTATATTGCCCAGCCACGTAGTATATTGCCCAGCCACGTATGTCACAGGATAAAAAAAATAAAAAATAAACACATACTCACCTTCCGAGGGCCCCTTGTAGTTCAGTCACATGACCGTGACGTCATGGCAGGTCCTTCTCCCATACCATTCTTGGCACTGGAACCTGCCGGAGGTCACCGGAGCGTCGCAAAAGGTGAGTATATAATTTATTTTTTTTATTATTTTTAACATTAGATGTTTTTACTATTGACGCTGCATAGGCAGCATCAATAGTAAAAGCTTGGTCACACAGGGTTAATGGCAGCGGTAACGGAGTGAGTTACCCGTGGCATAACGCGGTCCGTTACCGCTGGCATTAACCCTGTGTGAGCGGTGACTGCGGGGAGTATGGAGGGACTAATCGGACTGTGGCCGTCGCTGATTGGTCGCGGCAGCCATGACGTGTAGCTGGCGAGACCAATCAGCGACTTGGATTCCATGACAGACAGAGGCCGCGACCAATGAATATCTGTGACAGAAGGACAGAAAGACGGAAGTGACCCTTTGACAATTATATAGTAGATGGTGATACATAGGTTTGCACAGGAGCTGTATACACTTTTTTTTTCTCCTTCGCCTCAATGGGGGCCACAGACCGCAGGTGTTATGCTGCTGCCACTAGGAGGCTGACACTGATACAAAGAAAGTTAGCTCCTCCCCTGCAGTATACACCCTCCCGCTGGCTCTCAGCTAACCAGTTCTTCCTTAGTGTCTGTAGGAAGCACTTGGATCTTGTTCAGACCCCAACGTTTTTATTTTATTTTTTACTTTTCTGTAAACTTTTAATTAACGGAGTGAAGGGGGCGACAGATTCTTTCAAAGTTCCGATCTCCCCCGAATCAACAGGCGAGCACGCGGAGTATACCTCCCCGTACCCTCTCCTGCGACGTGGGACGCCATGCCCGAGCTCACTTCAGGGGCGACTGTTCCTTCACGGTCCCGATCTCCCCACACCAGCAGCAGGCGACCACATGGAGTGTCGCCTCCATGTATCCTCTCCTAGAGCCAGGCCTATAGCCGGACAACTGGCCCTGTCCACCTGGGGGCTGAACTCCGTGGATGTACAGAGGCCCCTCTCTATGGCGTCCGAGCAGCCCCCACTGTCCCACCACTGTTAAAGCGGATGGTACAAGGAGGCGGACGGTTCCTCTCCACCTCCCTAACAAAGGGATGGTCGATTTGAGGTTTACACCTTTATCCCTGCACCGTCCACGCTGCAAATCCTGACCTCCAGCAGAACAATAGAGTGCGTGCTTTCTTCGGCGCTGAAACCGTCATCCGCGGCAGCTCCATGCAGGGACGCGCACCCATGGTGAGTGGATCCAGTCTGCGGTGGGATATTCACATGCTGACAGGCAGCCTCCGCTTCCCTGTGGTCCATCTCCCTGAGGTAACGCTCCGGCCAGCTGCAAAAATTTAGCCCCCGGCTTCGGCAGATGTGTAGGCCGCAGACGAATGGGGCGACGGATCCTTTCAAGGTTCTGATCTCCCCGAACCATCAACAGGCGAGCACGGAGACTGTCGCCTTTCCGTATCCTCTCCTGTGACGTGGGATGCCAGGCCTGATTCTTAGGGGCGAAGGGCCCCTTCAAGGGCACCGATCTCTCCTGGAAGCCGCGCCCGCACTATGGTGCGCTAAGGCGGCTCTGCCTGCTTTTCTGGCGCTTCCCTCCTGCCATGGGAACGCTCAATGTTCTCGCCTCACTTCTACCGCTGGTATCGCTTTCGCCAGCTGCAGAAATTTAGGCCCTGGCGTGGGCCTATTCATTGAAGTCTCAGGGCTCCGCCCATATCGTCTGTGGCTTCGCCCCCCGAATTGGCGCTTCTTGCTCTCTGAGATTTTACCACCTCTGCATCTCCCGGTGGCCTTCTTGGTCCACCCATCCGGCTCACACAGGCGAAGGTTTTTGCATTAAAAGGGCGCAACGACTCTACATCAGTACCCGGGTAAGGCAGTACCTGACCAGTATGCCCTGGTCTTAAAGGCACATGACCAGCATGCCCTAGTCTTAAAGGCACATGACCAGTATGTCCTGGTCTTAAAGGCACATGACCAGTATGCCCTGCTCTTAAAGGCACAAGACCAGTATTCCCTGGTCTTAATGGCGCATGATCAGTATTCCCTGGTCTTAAGGGCACATGACCAGTATTCACTGGTCTTAAGGGCACATGATCAATCCGAAGCCGGTCACCCTCAATGAGCTCAGGAGCCCTCCGCCGCTGATCCCAGTTTATCCCAGAGTACCTAATTCCCCTCAGCGGACTTTGTCACTAGCCGCAATCCATGGTTTCTCTGACCAAGAGATCGAATCCCTCCGTGAACCCTCTGTGGCTCGGAGTGCTCGCAGGACCGATATACATGGTCCCTCTCCTACATGGGAGCCGTTGGCTAGCAGGGGCCACAAGAATTCTAGAAACATACAGGCGTATAGAAAGCGGAAGTTTCATTTCCTGATCTGTCTCCCCAATGATATGCTGAAAACAAGGCTCTGAATATGGATCGGATATTGCCCTGGGTTGCAAGAGCTACAGAAAAGGATGGACTCGCCTATTTATATCATCAACCAAATTGACGAGCGATTCACTGGACAGAAGCCTCTACGTGGGATGCCATACCTGGTCTGATTTTTAAGGGCGAGACGGGTCCCTTTAAAGGGCACCGATCTCCCCACACCATCAACAGATGAGCACATGGAGTGTCGCCTCCATGTATCCTCTTCTGCATCCAGGCCTAACGCCAGACAACCTGCCCTGTCCACCCGGGGACCTCAACTCTGGGGATGTACAGAGGTACCCCACTTTGCATCACCACTATTTAGCGGATGATGCAAGAAGGCGGACGATTCCTCTCCACTTCCCTGTTAAAAGGATGATGGATCGACGGTTCCTAATTTTCTACTCTGCACCGTCAAAAGAGAGCGACGATGGCAAGAGACTTTTTTTCCTGACCTGCTGGATGCAGGCCCGCATTCTGCCACTTGGCAGACTAACCAAGTAGAATTTCTTGTGGTATACCTACCAGTATCCCTGCCCGATGTATCATCAATTAAAAATACCACGTACTGTCGGATAGCAAATCTGGTTTGTTCCATCTTGTGGCTTCGGGTTTAGCACTCTCCCCTTCCTTAGCCGCCACATGGGATGCTTGAGCAATGGTCTCCTGGTTGGAGACCTTAACTACTTTGATTCACACAAGCAACCTTTCCCCGAAGACAATACACCTGGCCAATCAAATCTTCTGAGCGGGAGACTAACAAGGAATAGTATTTTTTTTCTACAGACCCAACCAGCAGTGGAAGGGTTGTCCAGAACAGTCTAGATCTAAGGGATCTTGGTTCCAAAAAAGGTGAGGAAAATTAAGACCAATCCCGGACCTCAAACTTCTAACAACCTTTGACAAGGTCCTCCTTTTTCGGATGGAGTTCCTCCGCTCAGCCATTAGTTCAACAAAAAAAGGTGGATTTTCTGCTATCCATCGACATTCTGGTTTCTTACCCTCACATTCCTATTTTTCCCCTCTTCAAAAATCCCTTCGCCTTTCCACTTGCGAACAGCATTTTCAAGTCACGACCTTGCCCTTCGGCCTGGTTGCCGCACCCAGAGTGTTCGCAAGGGTCATGGCAGTTGTCAGATTCCTCTGGCACCCTAGTAGCCTGGTTGTCCTGCCCTATTTGGTCGACTTTCTAGCCGCCCTTCCAGGACTACGCTGAGTTGTCTATATCCCTTGCAAT
Organism: Ranitomeya imitator; assembly: GCF_032444005.1. Taxonomy (NCBI): domain Eukaryota; kingdom Metazoa; phylum Chordata; class Amphibia; order Anura; family Dendrobatidae; genus Ranitomeya; species Ranitomeya imitator. Next base: position 750,842,858 of record NC_091282.1, on the reverse strand, counting down.
ACACTCTCTCCTGGGCTGGCAGCTAAACTTAGACAAGTTTTCCTCATTTCCAGCCCAGCAGATCCTTTTTGAGGCAGATTCTGCACAAGAAGGATGGTAATTCTCTCTCGAGTCAAGGTCGTGGCCCTTCAACAGGGAGCTAGTGCACTTGATCACTCATCCCCTCAGTTAATTCGATTTGCTAGGAGGATTCTGAGGAAAAATGGTGACGACAATGGAAGCAGTTTCCTTCGCTCCGCTCGTTTTCAGCAAGTCAATCAGGCTTTCAAAGGATAGTCTCTGAGCTCCTTCCTCATCCAGGGCCTTCTCCTGGTCCAATGGTTATTAGTGAATACCAATGCCAGTCTTCTTCTCCCGATCATTGCTCTAGGGATCCAAAACGGTATGGCTAATCCTACAGCAGGTTCACTGCCGTCAGGCGGGTCACCCCATCCGACTTCAATTGGATATGGCTATGCCATACGTCAATGATCTAGCAGGTACCCACAGTCAAGCGTCATGGCCGAGGTACCTCACACTCTCTGATGGGCCGAGATCTATCATTCGGTGATCTCCACAGTACATATCCCTGGAGTAGAACACTGGGCGGCAGACATATTCAGCCGTCAGGGTTTCTCCTCAAGTGAGTGGGAACTTCACCCGAAAGTCTTCCATCAGATCTGCCTTCACTGGATACTCCAGATGTAGGTCGGATGGCGTCCAAACTGAACGCCAATATACTTGAGTTCATGGTTCAGCCTTGAGATCCAAGAGCATCGCAGTGCATGCTCTGTTCTTACATGGTACCAATTTCCATAACCCCTCTTCTACTACTTCTGAGATATTTTTGGAAGCAGAAATGGCCCCAGTGATCCTGGGAGACCCGTACTGACCATGTCAGGATTTCTCGCTTGCGGTACTAGTATTTTTCCGTCTTATTGCAACAAAACTGCAAATATGGACTCCCTTGTGGGGAATCTTCACATGTGGTTCTTCCCTATCACATACCATTAGATCTTTGGGATCTTAATGGTCCTGGGGGTCTTACAGTAGACTCCTTTTTTTTGATCCGGACAGACTTTACTATCAGGGAAGGTCGCTCCCTTTTTTCTCTGCGTTCTTGTCATCCTGATGAGTCTTCAGAGCTTGTGGCTCTGTTCTTTCAGACTTTTTTCCTTATCACCATCAAGGCGAGGTTGTCCTCAGGCCATCCCCCTTCCCTTGTTACAAAGGTGGTATTGTATTCCCACTGTTACAGGGGCATCGTCCTTCTCTCATCTCTTTCGGCTCCAGTCCACAAAACGGAATGGGTTCTCCATAATCTGGACGAAGTGAGTGCTCCGAGTAGGTACGTATCGAGGACGGCGTCCTTCCGAAGGTTGGACACTTTATTCGGGCTTCCTGACGGTCACAGGAAGGGTTTAGCCGTTTCATCAGCCACGTTAGCATGGTGAATTCGTTTCACCGTCCAGGAGTCCTTCTGTGCTACATGTCAGCCTATCTCCCTGTCTGAGGGCTCTAGGCACCAGACGTCAGCAAGCACGGCTACAATCTTGCGGATTCATCCAGTCCACATGCATTCTTGAAGCACTATAATTTCCACACTTCCACAGATGTGAGTCTGGGCAGGCGGACTCTGCAGGCCGCGGTGGCGCACTTGTAAGTAGCGGTTACACGGCCTGATCTGATGTTGTCCCCACCCAGGGACTGCTTTGGGACGTCCCACGGTCTGTGTCCCCCAATGAGGCGAAGGAGAAATAGGGATTTTTGTGTACTCACCGTAAAATCCTTTTCTCCGAGCCATTCATTGGGGGACACAGCTCCCACCCTATTATTAGCTTGTGCTTGTTTTTATAATTTGCCATGCTATACTCTCATATATATAATGTGACATGCTATACGCTCATATATTGTTATTGATCTTCTTCTGCTTTTGCACCGAACTGGTTAGCTGAGAGCCAGCAGGAGGATGTATACTGCAGGAGAGGAGCTAACTTTCTTTGTATCACTTAGTGTCAGCCTCCTAGTGGCAGCAGCATACACCCACGGTCTGTGTTCCCCAATGAATGGCTCGGAGAAAAGGATTTTACGGTAAGTACACAAAAATCCCTATTTTTTTTGTTTTCTTTACTCAGAAAGCTCTTTGTAAACTAGTCCTGCTTGGAGTTTTTAGACTTTTTTTTATTTTTATGCCACCTACCCAGTCTCAAAACAAAAAAAAAATTTTGGATGCAGCTTTACATGCTGTGTGTGAATAGACCCCCCAAGAGCTTGGGGTAAAATCACTCACCTCCAGATATCACTGTATGTTCTGTGAAAACATCACCAGCTCGCTGATGCTGCAGAGCTGAGCTTGTTAGCGTAGCTCTTACCTGAGTCTCCGATATGACAATCTCGGCTCTGTTACATCTCTTCTGTTTTCTCCTCTCACCAGGCTGCCAAGTTTTTGTATGAATCTCGGGACCAGTGATTGAAGATGGGAGGATGCAGAGTCGTGTTTTGTAATTGTCATTTCTCGATGCCATCTACTTGCTCCACTTTCCGCACCTTATGTAAGACAAGACTTTATAAGTTCAGGGACTTCTCAGAGCGAGAGTTCCTCACCGTAACCGTGCAATATGTATCCACAGTAATGCTTCAGACTGTACGTTCACAGGCAAGGATGCGGCCGTGGGGTTTTTCAGCTCCTTTAGTTCCAGGTGGCCATTTTTGCCACATGTTTTATGAGCCTCGGACGTCTCTGCAGAAGGATGAAGACTTTCTACACTAGATCTCAGGTTCTTTTTCTCTCTTCTACAAAAGCACTAACCTTCTGGGCAATACAATGGACATGAATTATGAGGGGATGTTTGGAGCAGTGTTGCCCACCCCCCGTTTTCGGAACCCCTTTCTCCTAGTGAAGTGCCCAGGATTTACCTGTTGTTGGCACTTATGAGGACCGAGGTGCACCACTAGAGGGCAGCGCTGGCTGCAAAGATACGATTGGTTTATACAGTGGGGGCAGCCATTTTTATTTGCCTTATGTTTTCCATTTTTGTCAATTTTTTTAAAATTCTTTAAAGGGGATTCCACTTTCAAAAAAAAAAAAAAAGTGTCCTAATAACTACATATCTCTAAAACTACTAAAATAGAATACTCGCTCTCCTCAGGTCCAGGACCTCCTCCCCAGCACTTGGTGCAATCTGTGTTTTGGATGCAGCACTTACATCATGACCTAAGCACATGTGAGCAGCTCTAATGATGTAGCCATCACAAACCCCTGAGCTTAGTGATTGGCTGCAGCGGTCACATGCATTTTTAGTCAGGACCTCTCTGCTGCACCTGGAACACAGAGACCGGAGCACAAGTGTAGAGCCTGTTCTGGACCTGGAGAGGGTGACGCATTATCGATTTGTGATCTTGTAACTAATCAGTAGTTATTGCAAATTGACCAAGACGTACAAATCAATCGGCCACATCCGATTGATTAGCCGGCCCGGCATGACATAATCACCTGTATGATGCCACCCCAGGCAGGCTAATGAGACGCTGATGGATGCCATGCAGTAGGCACAGATTATGGGACCCGGTCCTATATATCGATCTGCATCAACCCTACACTTCAATTGTTTGGGTTCCAACTTTGTTGAAAATGAAAAATTTTCAAGTCATATCTATTTCAGAGGAAAGATGAGTGACCCTCGCTTAAGGCGGACACAAACCCAACACACACGGAAGTAAATCTGACACCTATATTATTGCATTATCAGATTTGGCGGTCTGGGAAAGAGATGGGAGATGTAATGGGGGCTAGATTTTACAGTTATCTTCAATAATTAAAAGGGATGTCCACTTAGAAAAATATATATATACCGTATATATAAAGATATATAACTTATTAATATATACTAATGATGAAAGGTGTTCTGATCACCAGATATCAGTGCCGGCCAGGCAGGTCCACTTCCACACAAAACGGTGTTTCTACGTGTTCAGTGATGTGTGAGAGGGGCCAACGGACTTTTAGGCAACGTGCACACGTAGTCTGGGTCCACTGCGGATTTTTCTGCAGCGGATTTGATAAATCCGCAGTGGAAAATCGCTGGGGATTTACCGTGGTTTTACAACTGTGGATTTCTATTGGAGCAGTTGTAAAACCGCTGCGGAATCCGCAGGAAGAAGTGACATGCAGCGGAATGTAAACCGCTGCGTTTCCACATGGTTTTTTCCACATGTGCACAGCGTTTTTGGTTTCCCATAGGTTTACATTGAACTGTAAACTCATGGGAAACTGCTGCCGATCCGCAGCAAAATCCGCATCGTGTGCACATATCCTTAGGGCTGGAGCATAGGCCAAGATGTGAAGCTGACCAGCGAGTCCCCCCCCCACCCCCATACACAACACCTGAGCACGGAGCGGGGGTCTCCAGAGTGGAACACCTGTTCCAATCCATTTAAAAATAAAAAAACATAACTTGCTAAACCCCCTTAGAGGATGGTATTTGTCCTGTTTACCTGGTAATTCTTTTCTTCAGTGTTTGCCGCTTCTTTTTTTTTTTTTGCTTTGCTCCTTTAGACACATCCACAATCTGAGACCCCTGTGTAATGTGAGGCCAGGCTTGAGTCCTCACTTTGTGCACAGTGTGAATGAGCTCATGCAGAGGTCGCGTATAGCTGTGAGTTTAGGCACTACAGAAAACCTGCAGCAGTTTTGCTATGCAAACATATAGGAAAGGCTCTACAGATTTTTAGTCTAGATTGTGGCTTCTAGGCTCATTTTCTGATTATACATTCCCTGAAATGAAGCTTTTTTTTTTTTTTCTTCCTAGTGATCTGCATAAAAAGATCAGAAATGTAACCTATCACACCTCCCCCAGGGATATTAGTCTACTAACCCTATATCACAGCTCTCCCCTCTCACTCCCACTGTACAAAGACTAATGACAGGTTATCAGTCATTGTACAAAAGGAGGAGGTGGTGAGCTGTGACCTCACCTATTGTGAATGGTGGATCCTGTGTTATCTACTGTATATAGAGGTGATGTCACAGCTCACCTCCTCCTCCTGTACAGTGTGAAAACACCTCTATATACGGTAGATAACACTGGATCCGCCATTCACAATAGGTGATGTCACAGCTCACCACCTCCTCCTGTACAGTGTGACATCACTTATTGTGTATGGTGGATCCGGTGTTATCTACTGTATATAGAGGTGTTATCAGTCATTGTACAGGAGAAGGAGGTGAGCTGTGACATCACCTATTGTGAAGGGCGGATCCTTTGTTATCTACTGTACATAGGTGTTATCACAGCTCACCTCCTCCTTTACAATGACTGGTATCACCTATTGTGAATGGTGGATCCTGATCTATACTGTATATAGAAGTATCAGTTATTGTTCACAAGGGGGAGCATGGAAATGTCATCACAGCTCACCACTTCCCCCTCCCGTCAAAGACCCTTTCCCTGATTTGAACATGCTCAGATAATGCATGTGTACAAACCTTGTCTGACATGTCTGTGTCCAGTAGGAAAGCAATACTAGGCCTGGGGGCCAGTGTGAAAGTTATTAGTTATTTTCACAAACTTTGGTATGTTTTTTTTTTTTATATATATACAAATATTTAATACCACACATTCAATTTAAAAAACCAGTAGGTCATTTTTAGAATGATACGCTACATATGAGGCAGATGCAAATTCACCTCCTTGTCTTGGAGAGGCTTAGGCTGCCGCTTTACACTGCAGCTGATTATTTAGATCTTGTAACATACATATTTTTTTTTTTTTCTTTACCGGCCAGTCATCTTTAAACTTTGCCAATTTCTCCAGGATCCTTTGTGTACATCACGGCTGTCCCCATTAGTGTAGGATTATATAGCTTGCTATGTCACGCGTTCCTGTACGGCAGGGGGTAGGCACATGATATAATATGCAGAGATTGAGCACATGGAGGGATAGAACATTATTGGAGGTCGGGGACGTCTTCTTACCATTAGGATGAAGGCTGAATCCTTTTCTACTGCTCCTGGGTTTCCAGGCTGTTCAGTGTCGTTCTGCTCCTTGTAATATTCACTTTATACGATGATGATTTGTACTTCTGTATTATTATAAGACCTTGTTTTACACTAATACTCGGCGATGGCCCCATCTCTCCAGAATGGTGATTAGTCTGTAATGATGGATTCACTGTCTCCATGTATTCGGCTACTACAGAACGCCCCGAGTGATCGCTGTATAGTAAAGTAACACTGCTTGTGGTTCTGTAGGGACGGTGAATTGCCACCATTGTAAAACCTGACGGGGACGGTCACCGGCTTTTGTAGAGTCTGTGTTTACCTAATAAAAAGCACAACAGACATTACTTGGGTCATCGTGGAGTTTTCTTTATTGATCTGTCAGAGTGGGCCGATCCGAGCAGGTGAATTGGTTTTCAGCTATGACACTACTGAGCTATTCTGCTTTTTATGCACTAAGCGTGCTGTATGGGGGTCCTGTGGTTCCGGTTTGAATGGAGGAGTGGACTGAGATATGCGCTGACACCTAAAATGAATCCACAGGGCTCTGGCCACGACTCTGCTGCAAACAATTTCCTACCTGCTGCCATCTCTAGCATAGCTTTTGATTATCCAGTTTGCCACAATCTTGTGTGGGCATCATACCATGCCAGCTAATCGAAGCTGGAAATGGCAGCAGGTGGGAAGTGGATCATGGATCTCCTGCAAATTTATCTACTCCTTTTTACATGAGTGAATCATGAATGCACCATTACTGGCAGTGGATAGAGTGATATTGCATAACAAGTGTATGGTCACTTTTCTGTCCCCAGGTAATGCAGGAGGGCAGTTCCTGCAAGCACTAAGGTAGCCACACTTTTTAAGTACTGATCTGAGAAAGAAGGGGCAACAGAGTTCCCCTGTACGTTTTGAGGGGCTGCAGTGAAAGTGGGTGGGGGGACCCCTCTTATTTTCAGAATCACTTTATATAGGGGATATTTATTTAAAGGGAACCTGTCGGCAGGATTGTGCATAGTAACCTACACACAGTGTGAGATCGGCGCTGTGATACTGAATAAAATGATACCTGGGTTGATGAAATCCGTCTTGTGAATGTTTAATCTTTATTTTCAGTTTTGTGTTAATGATATTCCCGTGCCCTAAGGCGGGGCTGGTGCATGTGCTGCTCTTATTGCATTATGAACATATAGACTGCTGATGGGTCACTGATCCCTTGCTGGCCTGCCCCTTAATTTACATAAATATATGTACATACTGAAAATAAATCCTTCTGCAGACACCTGACGCACCTGTGCAGTAGCAGCTATCTGTGTGCATGGAGATCCGATAACTGCTGCCATCTTGGAGGATTCCCCCCCACAAGCTAGCCCCTGCGCAGTAGCAGCTATCGGATCTCCATACACACCGATAGCTGCTACTACACAGGTGTGGCGGGTGCCATTTTCAAATCGACTTTTTCCCCTCGATCCATTAAATAAGCAAAAGGGATTAAGTGCACAGTAACCATGTGATTATGCTGCAGCGCCACAGCTGGTACCTGCCAGCAGCAGTGTTTTTTTTATTCAGTATGTACATATATTCATTATGTAAACTAGGGGGCAGGTCAGTGAGGGATCAGTGACCTGTCAGACGCCATACAGATGAATACCTAATCAGAGCACCACCTACACCAGCCCCACCTTAGGTTACGAGAATCTCTAACATAAAACTTCAAATAAAGATTAAAAAACAACTACAGGACGGATTTCATCACCAGATACCATTGTAATCAGAATAACAGCGCCGAGCTGACACTGTCTGTAGGTTACTGTGCATAATCCTGCTGACAGGTTCCCTTTAACTGCATTTAATATTGGAGTGTGATTTCTGAAAGATCCTTTATTTGTAGTTTTTTTTTTTTTTTTTTACTCTTTATCAATTACTTATCTTGATATTAAGAGCTTCCCCTCTGAAACTTCAGCTTCTACTGACTGGGGATAAAATCTGCAGTGGGAACATGTTGGGTGCACGACTTGTAAGGGTATGTGCACATGTAGTTTTGAGCTCTGCGGATTTTTCTGCAGCAGATTTGAGAAATCCGCAGGTAAAAGGCACTGCGTTTTACCTGTGGATTTTATGCGGATTCCATCTGCGGCTTTACACCTGCGAATTCCTATTGAGGAGCATGTGCATCACTGCTCCATTCAGGACAAGTTGTGTTCTCTGGATCCCAACGATCAGCAAATTAACCCCTATTCCGTGGGTGGGGAGGGAGGAAGAGGTAGGGAATAACCCTTTAATCAAAGGGATTGGTTTTCATGTGGGGTGCTGTTCTACAGACAGGTAAAAGCATAAGTGAGGAGTAGGGATACTTTTAACATATAGGTTGATGGCTTTCTGTTTCCAGCATACACTAGATGATGAATGCTCTCATAGGCTATGTGCACACGATGTGGATCCGCAGCGGGTTTTTCCACGCAGAAACACTGCAGATCCGCACTGTGATGTACAATGTAAATCAATGGGCAAAAAAAGAATCTGTGTGGAAAAATCAGTGCGGAATTGCTGCAGATGTCAAAGAAGTGCATGTCAATTCTTTTGTGCGGATCTGCAGCTTTTTTTGCACCCCTCCATGATAAAAATCTGCATCAATTCTGCATAAAAAACGCAAAAAATCTGCAGCTGCGGATTCTGCCAGGAGATGTGGATTTTGTGCAGAAAATTCTGCACCTCTTTTCCTACGTGTGCACATAGCCTTAGTGGACCAAGCCAGGCCCCTTTGCCCAGGGTACATTTTTAGCCACAGAAAAGGCTTTTTATTCAATGAAAACAAGCAAAGATCTAGAAAATGGGTAGGAATTGATTCAGAAAGTGAAATTATTTAACTGTTCACCAATTATTGATGAGCGTGGTCAGATAAGGTGTTATCCAAACATGTTCGGACACCAACAAAGTATCTTCTGTGTGCTCGAATACTATATTGAAGTCCCTGCGGCTGCGTGTCTCGGCTGTTAGACAGGCACAACACATGCAGGGATTCCTGGTGGGCTAGGCAATCCCTGGGGGTCGAGCACTCTCGGATACCACCTCGCTCATCACTGTTCACCATACAAAGAGTAACTCCAATTTGATGGAGCCAAGCTTCCCCTTACAGGCCCATTATCTAGAGCAGGGGTCCCCAACTCCAGTCCTCAAGGCCCACCAACAGGTCATGTTTTCAGGATTTCCTTTGCATTGCACAGGTGATGCAATTATTACCTGGGCAAGACTAAGGAAATCCTGAAAACATGACATGTTGGTGGGCCTTGAGGACTGGAGTTGGGGACCCCTGTTCTAGAGTATTCCAGCCCTGTCCTCTCTATATGTGGTTTTCTGCAGGAGAGGAGCCCTCCCCGGCCCCTCCAGAATAAGCAGACATGGGATCATTGAACATGCTGTAGCATTTTATTGATAATTTACAACAGGTTTTCTTTCTGATCTCTTATTATCATCTAGAACTTGGCAGAAATAAACTTCAGTAGTAGCAAATAAACTTAACAATCTTTCCACCATCACCACGATATATACACTGAACGCAAACATCTGTAAGAGCATATTCAGCACGGCGTGATGTGAGGACGTGAGAGAAATGACACGTATCTGCACTCCGGCTGAACACAGCCCAGAACTGAAGGAAATACTTCTGGTAATAAAGTACAGTGAGTTCCAGTGAAAGTCACTTCTACCTACTTCACAATACAGTGTATAGCTTATTGCATCCCTTCCAGAACAATCTCTCCTGATCCACTGCCTGGCACAGTTTAAGACGGTGCTCTCCAATGTGCATGGCTCTGGCTAATGCAGGACTACAAGTCCAAGCATGCTGCGAGTTGTAGTGTTGCATTAGCTAGAGCCTTTATTTACGGGCCACGTCCTGACCTGAGTATCCATTAAAGCTTTACCGATAGGCAGCAGAAGATGCCACGATGGATATTTCTAGCTTTGGACTGGCCAATATTTATAAATCAGGGGGACACTGGCCCTTGTGTCTATTCTTTGGCTCTCCAGCTGCTACCCTGAATAGCTCAACGTTGCTGGGACTTGTCACTATAGCAGCTCCATTCACAACCTCCAGTATTTGGCTGGCGCCAGGTTGTGCAGCCACACATGGCAGCATAATGCAGGTGAATGCAATGTGACCCCATTCACTTGGGCTACGCTGCAGTATAGCACCCCCACCCTTTAAGGGATTGTTACGAGATTAGCAGAGCATGGCTGCTCCACTCCTGGCCACTGCCTGGATTTCCAACAATACTGAACCCATTGCGTCGCTGCTGGTAATAGAAAGCAGCCATGTTTTTCTGATCTTAAACCAACTCAATAACTTTTCTTAGACGTCATAAATTCACCTTCAGTGACCAAATCCTGCATCAAACTTGTGAAAAAAAAATAATACAGTGCTCTCCCAAATGCAGTCACGTCTAAAGTCACCCCCACTTGAATTACGTAGAGAAATGAGATGATCTGGTGATCTTAATACTACAATATAACACCCTGCGTCTAAAAACAAGGCGTCCGCCCCAGTACAAGCCACTAAATCCAATGGAGGTTAATGGTGGCACTTGCCAAATGTGTATACAGACGTACTAAGTTCTGACTAGTGGTGAATCCGTTGATGCATAAATGGATCAAAGTGCAAATAGTGTTTCATTCCCCCTCTTACATAGAAAACATGGTAGTCCGAGCCCCTCCTCACCATACACTTCCCTTACGTCTTCTGTAACATATAACCTGCACTTCACGCTTTTTGTTTCCCACTATCCACGCTGCTGTTGCTGCCGTCCATCATCTACATACAGTTCCATCCTTGTCCACATCCTCTTCTGTAGTTTTTCGGGCACTCTTGATTGGCAAATAAAAAGGACACCAACTGGAAATGAAGATTTAAAAGGCGAGCGAATATGGTGAACCGCCCAAGGTGCAGTGCCCATCACGTGTTACAAGGGGTCCCACCTGGTACTGTATACACAGGCACTAAAACATTGGCGAAAAGCAGGCCGAAGGAGCAAAACACGTGAAATTAAACTTATTTACACCGAAACGTCTCGGCGGTACCGGAGGTCAGTAAATCTGCAGTGGTGATGTGGACCCAGTTCCTGCAGACGGCCTATGGCATTGCTTCGTACAGTTTGCAAATGTTTGGCTTCAACCACCGGCGAAGGAAGTTTATAATACAACTCGGGACAAGTTATCGTAACATCTCCATTATTAAAAGCCACTGAATGTGAAATGTCGTCCTCCGAACACGTCCTGATGAAATGTTTCCAGCACGTGATCTGCGGTTTCCAGTGTGAACATAGGATGGGGTCTATACAACTCAAGCCAGAGTCCTCTGCCTGGGCTTTATACGGGGGTACAGCTGCAAAATACACAAGAATGGGGAGAACAGATCAGGACCAACATCAATCAAACTTTAAAGTCAATGGGAGATCATGAAGGGGGTTGAGCCTTTGCCGAATGTTTTCTACTCAAGCTACTGCAGAACCTCTTTGTAAAAGACTAAAGAAGCTTTATATCCATCACCATTGATTTTCACGAGGCTAGCATTGCAAAAACTCTCAAGAGGAAAGAGAAAGGGGGTCCCCGCAATAACAATCACACGGCTGCAGTTCTGTATAATCGCCTTGCTCTGACATCAGAGTGCACCACACTGATATTGTGTCCCTCAGCCTTAAAATGGAGGGCTCGGATGTCAGAGTGGGCAGATTATACATGTTTTATCTACACATCTTTGATAAATCGCAAAAAGAAATATTGAACTAAACTTCTAAAAATTTGATTCATACCCCCAACAGGTTCTTAGGCACATATCCTTCCTTGTCATTCAGACGTGCCCACCACCAGTCTGTCTCCACCTCATCTTTGCGCCTTAGGATCGTGATGGCGTCACCTTCTCGGAATGAAAGTTCATCAGGGTTCTGTGCTTCGTAATCCCACAGGCAGTACACCAGACCTTTATTCATGACGCCCAGCTTCTCCTGGACACCTGGGTGCAGGAAGGAGGACTGCGGTTAATCATGCAGCACTTTTAATGGGAAACATCTGATGCAAAATGTTATTTATCCTGTTATGTCACATGTAAGAGACTTTATAAAAGACGTTTAGTTTCTAAAAACTTATTTTTAAGTAATTTCATTTTTATGAAATTCTGAGGCTTTGCCATGGGGAGAAGAGCAGAGACGCGAAGAGCAGGGAAAAAAAAATACAGGGTTCAGTTCATAATGGCCAGAAATAGTATTATTCCTCATGTACACACAGCACAGCTTATTCTAATCAATCGCCTGAAACAACAGCCCTAACTTAAAGGGAACCAGTCACCCGATTGGTGCTGTCCTAACCATGGGCTGCCATGAATCGCAGCCAAATTTATATTTTTATCTGAAAATATAGATAGACCTTGCTCGGGGCCATAGTCGGACACAAGAATAGAGCCTGGCCGGCAATTCCCAGCGCTGCTGTTGGAGGTGTGACAGGTTTTCAGCATGAAAAAGATGGCTGCAGAGCTCAACCACTCATCTTTAGCTATGTTTTAACTTTCCTTTATGCATTTCTCGCAGTGAAATGTTTCCTTTCAGAAATTAACACATATATACATAAAAGAACAGTTCAGTTTACCATAAAGGAACTGAGAGCACTGAATATATCCTTCTTCCATCTCTTCACATTTGTCTGCAGCGGTCTCAATATCACTAATCGTGGTCGCGAAGATGGCGGCCCCGCACTCTACCAGCATCTTGCAGAGGTGGACACTGTTACAGGACGCTGCGCAGTGCAGAGGAGTCCTGAAAAGAAGAGGAAGAGACAGCCCTGAGTGACAAATGATATAGGAAGCTGCCTTCTACTTCTGGCAGAATCTGTGTGCAGGTGGCTGAAAAGAAGACAATGTATTGCTTTGCACAGTGGCTCCCATTTTCCTTACACAGGACAGATGAGACAATTTTAGGCACTGACAGGGTCAGAGGTCGCCTTCTGCACTTGTAAGACCACAAGGTCATATGAAGGGCATTCATTATAGCATGACTGACAAGTCCCTCTAGTGGACATGATGTAGAATGCAGGTGTATGAAGGCGATAAGTATTATTTTTATTTATATAGCACCATTAATTCCATGGTGCTGTACATCACTTCCAGTAAACAAAACTAACAATGACAGACTGGTACAGAGGGAAGAGGACCCTTGCAGGCTTACATTCTACAGGATTATGGGGAAGGAGACAGTAGGTCGAGGGTTACAGTAGCTCCAATGGTGTTGAGGTGGCCGTGTGGTCTTTACAGGCTGTAAGCTTCCTTGAAGAGGTGGGTTTTCAGGTTCCTTTTGAAGGATCCACAAGTAGTGGATAACCGGATGTGTTGGGGCACTGAATTCCAGAGGATGGGGGATAGTCGGGAGAAGTCTTGGAGGCGATTGAGGAGCGAATAAGTGTGGAGGAGAGAAGGAGGTCTTGGGAGGACCGGAGATTACGTGAGGGAAGATATTGAGAGATTAGTGTGGAAATATACTGAGGAGAAAGATTATGGATGGCTTTGTAGGTCAGTGTTAGTAATTTAAACTGGATACGCTGGGAAATTGGGAGCCAGTGAAGGGATTTGCAAAGAGGGGAAGCAGGAGTGTAGCGAGGAGAGAGATTAATTAGTCAGGCAGCAGAGTTAAGGATGGACTGGAGGGGTGCGAGAGTGTTAGAAGGTAGGCCACAGAGGAGTATGTTGCAGTAGTCCAGGCGGGAGATGATTAGGGCATGCACGAGCATTTTGGTAGAGTGTGGGTTGAGGAAAGGACGGATTCTGGAAATATTTTTGAGCTGGAGGCGACAGGAGGTGGCGAGAGCTTGGATGTGCGGTTTGAAGGACAGGGCAGAGTCAAGGGTTACTCCGAGGCAGCGGATTTTGGGGACAAGGGAAAGTGTGATTTCATTTATTTTGATAGATAGATCAGGTAGGGAAGATAAGCATGATGGAGGAAAGATAATGAGTTCAGATTTGTCCACATTGAGCTTGAGGAAGCGAGAGGAGAAGAAGGAGGATATGGCTGATAGACACTCTGGGATTCTGGAGAGCAGAGAGGTGACATCTGGGCCAGAGAGGTAGATCTGTAAGCTTCCTTACAGTAGACACTGTGCCACTAGAAGGTGTGGACCATCCCATCAATGATCACTGTGTGACACCATCAGAAAAAAACAAAGCATAAATGAAGGCTTCTTCATGTCCATCGCACTCACCAGCCGTCACTGTCCGCCGCATTCACATTCACACCAAAGTCCAATAAGAACTTGACGATGTGGTGGTGCCCAGCGCACACAGCATTATGCAGAGGGGTGATGCCTTCATCATTGGGTTTGCTGGGATCCTCCACCTGCATAAAGGGCAGAGATGGTATTCACGGACATGACTATGGTCAGATGATGACCACTGTATGGTAGAAGTGCCTCCTACCTCATATATAATTCTCTGGACTAGATCAAACTCTCCTTCTAGAGACGCGTCGAGCAGCAGAGCCAGAGGGTTAAACTTCACTCTCAGTCCATGTCCTGTCCGCTCCGAGTTTGGTTTCTTCAGATTTGTGCGTTTCACCTAGAGGAAATAGACAAAGGGTTAAACTGAAGATACATTAATGCAATCAGAATACTCAAGTTACATTATGTGTACATGGAACATGGTCATCGGCTAATATGGTCTCCACGTAAAAATGGCCCTATAGTCTGTCCTTAAATCCCTCATCTAATGATGAGAGGACCCGGTTGACTCTGTCCTAGTTTACACAGGAAAGCAGTGTGGACTAATACGTTGCCAAACTGATGCTAAAGGGTCGGCTGTAACAACCACTTATAAAAAAATATTGATGGGTGACAGAATCTGAACTATCGACTCCGGCCACCACCTCCAATGCTACCAGAGCCTTCACTATCATATTAGTCGACGGTCTCCAAGTATTTCCACTGGCCGTGTTCTTGCCTCTGGAAATTCTTGTCGGAGCAGCCATCCCTCCTTGTAAGACGCGAGGTTTCAGACAAGCAGGGAGCATCTGTTTTTCCACACTGAAATTACTAGAGATCTGACAGATAAGGTCTGAAAGATGTACCGGGACACAGACATGTCCCATCATCTTGTCCTCCAGCTTCTGATATTAATACAGACCTTACAGTGCAGTCTCTGTCACACCCCCACTGCTCTAACTGTAGAGTATTGGGTTCTTATAACAACATAGTAATAAGAGAAGTGCATTAACATAAGCGGTTTTTCCACAGATTCTGGATTAGCAAGTATGCTGGATCATCAGATGTAAAAATAAGAAGAAGAAAAAACTTTGTCAGTTACTTTAAAAAATGAACATGAATGGTGTGGTGGAGTTCACGTGTGTGGCATGAAGCAGCCAAGTAATCACAAACATTTCTGTATATCAAAGACAAGAGAATTGGGAAAATGTCAAGGACATGTCTGTAGCCTTCACTTTCAGACCCCGGACTCTTCAGCTGTGAACCTCCCATGCCTAAGCTATGTGCCCACGACCAGGATATAGCAGTGTTTTGACATCCAAAATACTGCATTCTAATCGTGCAGATAAATCCGCAGGTGTTCATTGAACCATGCAGATATACCGCATGTAATGGCTATGGGTGAGACTATGCAGTGGGTCTGTATAATTGACATGCTGCAGCTGCGCGTGTGCCCTGTAAACCTGCAGCTGTACACGTACCCCAAGTAAGTATTAGATCCCTTGCTGATTTTGTAAGTTTGCCCACTGACAAACACATGAACAGTCTATAATTTTAAAGGTAGGTTAATTTTAACATTGAGAGATAGAATATCAAAAATAAAATACAGAAAATCACATTGTATAAATGTATTTGCATTTTGCAGTTAGAAATAAGTATTTGATCCCTCTGGCAAACAAGACTTAATACTGGTGGCAAAACCCTTGAGTGCATTATACTATATTGAGGACTATCTGGTGCATTATACTATATGGAGGCTATCTAGAGGGACATCATACAGTGTGGAGATTACAGTGATGGGGCCATCATGCAGTTTTGTAGCCATCAAACAGTTTGGGGGATACTAAGGGTCAGTATACATACAGTGAGGGGGCATTATACAATGTATATGTATAGGGGAGCTGAATGGAGGGAGACTCGGGACATTATTAAATGCAAAGTGGGCACTTAATGTTATAGGGGAACTCGGGTTACTGTGACTGTCAAAGGGGCACACAGGACAATATTGCTTTCTAGGGGACAAAACGTGGTTACTGTTTCTAGGGTACTTGCACCTGGCATCACTATATTATAGAGAGTTGTTTTAGAATTTAGAGGGCACAGAGAACCACACAGAAGGTGCAGTAATAAGGACACATACAGCAGCAGCACTGGGGTACCAACAGGATGAGGAAGTTGTGCAGGAGGGGGATAGATGGGGAAGGTGCTGAAAATATGAGAAGTGAAATGTGTCTTTGTTGTATTGTCTGCAGCAGAGTCCTGGCTGGAGAAGTTGTCATGTCGGTCTGGGCCAGATGGAAAAGACCGGAAAAGTGAACGATTCCATCAGAAAGGACGTCAGCAGCAAGTCATTATCTGTAACTGTGCAATAATCTCTTACATGTTCTGTAGGACTGGTATCTACTGCTGACCATATGGCGGTAACATCCATGTTGGTCTTTATATAGAGATTATTTTCAGCAACAGCGCGGTCATCTGCTGAGGTTCTCCTACATCCACTATTAGGGGGCGTCACTGAGTTATAGTCAAGGTTACCTGGTTAGGGGCCTACTCAGAAGTTTCGCCCCCCCGAGCCAAAACCCTAGCTATGCCTCTGTGTACCCTGTAAAAGTGCAGCTGTACATGTACCCTGCGTAACTGCGGCTGTACATGTACCCTGCGTAACTGCGGCTGTACATGTACCCTGCGTAACTGCGGCTGTACATGTACCCTGCGTAACTGCGGCTGTACATGTACCCTGCGTAACTGCGGCTGTACATGTACCCTGCGTAACTGCAGCTGTATATGTACCCTCATAACTGCGGCTGTATATGTACCCTGCGTAACTGCAGCTGTATATGTACCCTGCGTAACTGCAGCTGTATATGTACCCTGCATAACTGCGGCTGTATATGTACCCTGCATAACTGCAGCTGTATATGTACCCTCATAACTGCGGCTGTATATGTACCCTGCATAACTGCGGCTGTATATGTACCCTCATAACTGCGGCTCTATATGTACCCTGCATAACTGCAGCTGTATATGTACCCTGCATAACTGCGGCTGTATATGTACCCTGCATAACTGCAGCTGTATATGTATCCTCATAACTGCGGCTGTATATGTACCCTGCATAACTGCAGCTGTATATGTACCCTGCGTAACTGCAGCTGTATATGTACCCTCATAACTGCGGCTGTATATGTACCCTGCATAACTGCAGCTGTATATGTACCCTGCATAACTGCGGCTGTATATGTACCCTCATAACTGCGGCTGTATATGTACCCTGCATAACTGCAGCTGTATATGTACCCTGCATAACTGCGGCTGTATGTGTACCCTGCATAACTGCGGCTGTATATGTACCCTGCATAACTGCGGCTGTATATGTACCCTGCATAACTGCGGCTGTATATGTACCCTGCGTAACTGCAGCTGTATATGTACCCTCATAACTGCGGCTGTATATGTACCCTGCATAACTGCGGCTGTATATGTACCCTCATAACTGCGGCTCTATATGTACCCTGCATAACTGCAGCTGTATATGTACCCTGCATAACTGCGGCTGTATATGTACCCTGCATAACTGCAGCTGTATATGTATCCTCATAACTGCGGCTGTATATGTACCCTGCATAACTGCAGCTGTATATGTACCCTGCATAACTGCAGCTGTATATGTACCCTGCATAACTGCGGCTGTATATGTACCCTGCGTAACTGCAGCTGTATATGTACCCTCATAACTGCGGCTGTATATGTACCCTGCATAACTGCGGCTGTATATGTACCCTCATAACTGCGGCTCTATATGTACCCTGCATAACTGCAGCTGTATATGTACCCTGCATAACTGCGGCTGTATATGTACCCTGCATAACTGCAGCTGTATATGTATCCTCATAACTGCGGCTGTATATGTACCCTGCATAACTGCAGCTGTATATGTACCCTGCGTAACTGCAGCTGTATATGTACCCTCATAACTGCGGCTGTATATGTACCCTGCATAACTGCAGCTGTATATGTACCCTGCATAACTGCGGCTGTATATGTACCCTCATAACTGCGGCTGTATATGTACCCTGCATAACTGCAGCTGTATATGTACCCTGCATAACTGCGGCTGTATGTGTACCCTGCATAACTGCGGCTGTATATGTACCCTGCATAACTGCGGCTGTATATGTACCCTGCATAACTGCACTGTATAACTGACATGCTGCAGCTCGTAAACCCGCACCGCGGGTGAGTTTACTCAGCATTAAACAGAAGCACAGTGGGCATGGAATTTATAGAAATCCCATCCACTGTGCTTGTAATGTAGAACACAACGTTTTGGACGCAGTGCAGGTGAGCAGAGTCCATAACGCTGCTATTCCGGATCATGGGTACATACCCTAATACTTAATTACCTGGAGCTCGTTATCGTTGTCTGCTACGTTACAGGTACAGCGCTCACTGTCTACTAGCCTGGGAACTCAAATTACACGCCACCAATCCCCAGCCTGGTAATACACTCCTGCACACGTCATTAGGTAATGGCCTATTGTTTAAATCATATTTTTAAGTCAATTGTATTTTTTGTTCCTTTTTTTTTTTTTTTTTTTTAAACTCATGCAACTTTCATTTTAGCCACTGGGCCCAATACATTGATACTTCCGGATATGAATAGAAAACTTTTCAGCAGTCTCCTTATCACAGAAATTATGAAAATTACAGATAACACTTCTATGCACAATAAAGAATACAGAATCTACCATTCATAATAGCTGTAACAGCTCACCTCCTCCTCCTGTACAATGGCTGATAACACCTCTATACACAGTAGGTAACACAGGATCCACCATACACACTAGGTGATGTCACAGCTCACTTCCTCCTCCTCCTGTACAATGACTGATAGCACCTCTATATATAGTAAATAACAGGATCCACCATTCACAATAGGTGAGGTCACAGCTCACCTCCTCCTCGTGTACAATGACTGATAACACCTCAATATACAGTGGATAACACAGCATTCACCATTCAAAATAGGTGATGTCACAGATCACCTCCTCCTCATGTACAATAACCGATAATACATCTATATACAATATATAACAAAGGATCCGCCAATTACAATAGGTGATATCACAGCTCACCTCCTCCTCCTATATAATGACTGATAACACCTCTATATACAGTGGGTAACACAGGATCCACCATTCTCGATAGATGAGGTCACAGCTCACCACCTCCCCCTCCTGTATAATGACTGATAACACCTCTATACACAATAGATAACACAGTAATTACCATTCACAATAGATGTCACAGCTCACCTCCCTCTACCTGCACAGATCATAGCATGTCCAGAAAATACTTCTGTATAAGCCAATGAGACAGTATATAAAGCCAGTCTATTACTGCTGATGCCCATCTGCCTGCTATAAAGAACAGGAACAAGGAATCCCTTTGCCTATCTCTACTTGCAGTTAACAGCAGGGAGAAAGTAAAGGACTGCAGTAATTTACATGACCGCCTACTCTGCCTCACTGTAAGATAGGAGAGTGATGTTTTTAATACTATCTTCTTAAAATCCTAAAACAGCCACATTTCACCGTAATGACTAAACTAGTCTTTACGCTTCTGCGTTCCTTTCATCTCGGAGTTATATGTAATGCTGATCAAGACCAAGAAAGGAGAACTGGAAAAAAATCTAACACACAAAATCATAAAACTAAAGCAATAACCTCCATGATCCATGGTACTCACAGTAGGAGTCAGTGCTGGGGCGCCGGCGGGTGAAGGGACTTCTTCTTTCACCGGAGATGCTGCTTCGAGTACAGGGCTGGGCGTCTTCTCCGCAGAGGGTACAATGGCCGGATTATTATTATTGTTGTCTTCGGTTTCGGAGATCTGGTTTATGATCTCACTGCTGATCAGTTCCTCTGTGATGGGTGAACACATCTTATTGTCATTATCGTCTGCGGAGACCTGTGGTTCTGGTACTTGTGGGGGTGAAGGAGGTTGGGGAAGAGGAGGAATGGAGGGGACAGCGGCTGATTGCAAGGAACCAGCCTCTTCTAAGTTACCGTTCGTGCCAGCATTGCCATTGTCCACGTCGGCCAACATGCCAAAGTCCTGCGAGTTGCACTGTTGGTAGAAAGGTGGGGCCTCCATTCCTCCAGCCAAAGTATTGAAGCGCTGATACAGCAGTTTCTGAATGTTGGGTCCGCTGGGACCTTCCGGCTCAGTTATAGAACTCCTCTTCTTCAGAGGTCTTGGAGCATTGGCCAGTTTTCTCCTCAAAGCTTCCAGGTCAGCATCACTTTGATATCGCAGAGGCGAATGCACGATTGGGGTCAGTTTGGTGGGGCTCAGAGGACGGGGTATGTTCTCTACACCATTATTGTCACCCGCAGGAGGAGCGGCCTCTCCATCCTTATCAGCATTGGGCGGTGGTCCAGAATGTAGGAAAGGAAGGGGTGAAGAGTTGGAGGAGCTGGGCAGGACAACTGGTTTTCCATATACTGAAACAGATGGATACAACATATTAATATGGAAGACTAACCCTCTGTTAGGCATCGCACGTCACCACGGCGGCTTTTCATTATCACGCCCTGTATAGGTTCCATGTAAATCTGGTTACCCCTTGAATAATTTTCACATCAGAGATCCTGAAAGACTTAATAGCAGTAATTAAAGACTTTGCAGTGTTTCCAGTATAAAAAGTTACCTTTTCAAAACATTTTCCCATAGCTCCTTTGGTACGGCGGTCTCCTCCCCCACCTGGCAGCAGATAATATAGTCCCTTTCAAACCTCGTTACACAGTATTCTCAGTTTAACTTCAAAGGTTCTGCCAATTTCTATTAGTCATTATGCCGGTAGCCTCTTTAGAGAGGAAGAGGTCAAGAACTATAGCGCTATCGTTTGGCTGTAGAAATCCCAAGGCTATGTGCACATGTTCAGGTTTTTTCGCAATTTTTTTGCGGTAAAAACGCTATAAAAACTCATTAAAAACGCATACATTATGCATCCTATCATTTCGAATACATTCTGCATGTTTTGTGCACATGATGCATTTTTTTCCGCAAAAAAAAAAATCCATCGCTGTAAAAAAAAAAGCAGCATGTTCATTAATTTTGCGGATTTTCTGCGTTTTTCCCGCTATTCTATTCATTTGGGAAAAACGCATAAAAAAAACGCACCAAAAACGCATGCGGATTTCTGGCAGAAATGTCCGGTTTTTGTCAGGAAAATTTCTGCAAGAAATCCTGACGTGTGCACATACCTTAAACGTCAACATCGACCCTTTAAAGAGTATAAGGAGGCAAACCAGAAACTCCATATTCAGACATCTGTTTTGGGGTGTCTGCCCATCATCAGTGCAAAGCAGAACTGATTTGGCTGGGTGAGAGGCCTCTGACAGGAGGTCTAAGGGGCCAAGTTGATGTCGAGAGACTTATAGGCCATGCAATGCAATATGCAAATAGCCTCTTTAGAGAGGAATTCTACTGCCACCTATTGGAAGAATTGTCTGCTATGCATTATTTGGAGCGGTAATACCAGGCACATCCACACTCTTAGGAAGGTCGCGCTCTAGCAAGTGCCCCTACCCCTTCTCGGTTCTGATAGGGGCCGGACCCCCAGTGTTCTTTTTTTGCTGGCCAATTCTAATGAGACTATGACGTATAACCTGACTGGTGTTTGGTGGAGGTATGACAGTCATATTTTGCTCTATAATGTGGCACTGTGCCTGCAGGTGCAGATAGGACCCATGACCCATACACATTAGATACAGACATTACAGAGAAGCTATTGTAGTCGTCTTTGGTACCTGCTTTGACAGACTTGTTCAGGGTGTTATACACGGCTTGCTGATAGTTCTTTGGTGGGGCTGATTGCTGAAGATACATAGAATAAATAGAGCTTGAGTTCACCGTCTGTGGCCCTTTTCTTGGGGACTGAGGCCTCGATCCTTTCTCAGCCAGGAAAGGTCTTATGGCCACGGTTAGAGGAGGGTCAGGTCTAGTGTCTATCCCAGGGAACATGGGGGAAGAGGAAGGCGGGTAGGTAGGGCTCGGGGGCACAGAGATTCTTTGTTGAATTTGCTGCGAGGAGCCCGGAGGATGGATGTTGCTGGTTGTGGGGAGCGGTAGAGGCCGGGTGCGGGTGTTGGATCCAGATCCAGGTCTTGGCAGACTTCCATCTTTTCTCCTTTCCAAAGAATTTGTAGCGCTCAATGGAAGAGGTCCCTGGTACATGCCATAATTATGTGGCAGAGACTTGCTCAACCCGGGCATTGGAGATGGTAGCTTTCCAGCATCACCAGACTAGGGAAAAATAGGGAGAAAATTTAGAAATTTAAGGGGTAGTCCCATCTCTAAGATCGTATCCCATTAAGTAGTAGCTGTAATAAAAGTAATATTAGCAAATACCTCCAATTAGAAATGTATGTATAGTTTTTCTGATTCACTGTGTCTCTTTCCTCATGTTCAGGAAGTGCAGGATCTTAGGTATCCATGGTTACGACCACAGATAAAGTGACAGTTGGCTAGTTGCTAGTGGGCATAACCATGGATACCCAAGGTCCTGCAATGTCTGAACATGAGGAAAGAGACATAATGAATCAGAAAAACTATACTACATTTCTAATTGGAGGTATTAGCTAATATTCTTATTATTACACCTACTACATATTGGGATAGAATCAGGGAGATGGGAATACTCCTTTAATGAGGCTATACCATAATAAAAAAAACTAGGCATAATCTTTGACACTTCTTTGTACACTTTAAAGGGAACCTGTCAGCAGGATTGTCCACAGTAACATACAGACAGTGTCAGGTTGGCACCATTATACTGATTACAATGATACCTTGGTTGATGAAATCCGTCGTATAGTTGTTCGTTAATCTTTATTTTCAGTTTGTAGTTAATGAGATTCTCGTGTCCTAAGGTGGGGCTGGTGTATGTGGGGCTCTGATTAGGTATTCATAATGCAGACTGCTGACAGGTCACCGATCCCTCACCGACCCGCCCCCTAGTTTGCATAATGAATACCATCACATACTGAAGAAAGAAACAAAAAACGCTTCTGCAGGCAGGTGCCAGCCGTGGCATCTGCTCTGCAGCATAATCGCATGGCTAGTGTGGCAATAATACATTTTCCAGATGTTATCCAGCTGTCTGCTTCTGTGATCGAAAAGCTGCACATGCAGCGCCATCTTGGAGGAATTTATTTTTTCCTTCTCCTGTAAGATGGCGCCGCCAGCGCATGCACAGTAGTAGCTCTGGGATTACAGAAGAAGACACTGATAGCTGCTACTGTGCAGGCGCGGTGGTCGCCATTTTCAATTTTTTTTTCCCCTACCTTGATAACATCAAAAAAATGTATTATTGCCACACTGACCATTCGATTATGCTGCAGAACAGATGCCACAGCCGGTACCTGCCTGCAGACGCGTTTTTTCTTCTTCAATATCTTAGGTATTCATTATGTAAACTAGGGGGCAGGTCAGTAAGGGATCAGTGACCTGTCAGCAGTCTACATTATGAATATATAATCAGAGCAGCACATACCCCAGCCCCGCCTTAGGGCACGAGAATCTCATTAACAGAAAACTGAAAATAAAGATTAAGAAACAACCACGAGACGGATTTCATCAACCCAGGTATCATTTTACTCAGAATAATGGCGCCGACCTGACAGTGTGTGTAGGTTACTATACACAATCCTGCTGACAGGGTAATGGTGGTATGTGAGTTAGAGCGCTCCATCTGAGAGAAGTACAACATGCTGATCTAATTACATAGGCTCGTGATATATTAAAGGGGTATTCCAGCCTCACCCTTGTCCACTAGGAACCCCAGTGATCCGGAGATTGGCCCTAGAAGCTGACAACCCGACTTTTCACAACACCTTTTTTCATATAGCGGAGCTGTGTGCTCGACCTCCGCTCCCCTCCATTGTCTATGGCACTACTTGTAGGAGCCCAGTTATTTCCTGCAGTCCCCTATACAATTAATGAAGAGGAGGTCAAGCATGCACATGTCCACTTAATTAAAAAAAAAAAAAAAAAAAAGTCTCTGCAGAGCCCACTTCCCAAATCCAGGACCCCAGTTTCGTGATCACTGGGGGTTCAAATGTTCAGATTCCCAGTGATCAGTAAGTGATCCCCTACCCTATGGCTAACGTATTATCTTGACAACAACCCTTTAATGAGTAGCGATGGCGGGTGGGATACTCACCAACTTCTCAGTGGGTCCTAC
Organism: Ranitomeya imitator; assembly: GCF_032444005.1. Classification (NCBI taxonomy): domain Eukaryota; kingdom Metazoa; phylum Chordata; class Amphibia; order Anura; family Dendrobatidae; genus Ranitomeya; species Ranitomeya imitator. The sequence goes on along the minus strand of NC_091282.1, from coordinate 750,818,403 downwards.
AGCAGAAGAAGGTAAGGGCTGGGTGGATATAGGTGCGTTCTTGAAGCCGGGCTCCATACTTGATTCGTTCCAGTCCGAGGTGTTGAGTGGAGGAGCCTTCACCACTGACATTGTGCTTTGTTTCAGCGTCGGCCAACTCGTGTCATTACCTGGAAAGTCAGGATTGTGTGACCATAGGGCATAAAGGCAACACTTTCCAAACACAATACTTATACCCCAGGCCAAAAATAATATAAAATTATCTCAGAATTATCAAAACTAAGAAAGGATTAAAAAAAAATTAAAGTAAATGAATTATTGTGACAATAGGATTAAAAAAAGCCAATGTGAAGCATTAGTGACTTTTCTATATCTACAGTTGACATTGGAGAGGTACTACGGATTTATCACACACAAGCCCCGCTCTCTCATGTCAATGGACCCATCTATCTGTCATGGTTGGAATATGAATAGGTGTAGTCAGAGAGACAGCCATTATCAGACCGCGGGACAGCCAAAAATCTGACATGGTTTGAGGTCTTGCAACGAGAGCCCATTCATTTGTATGGCACTGCGATATAGCAGCGGCACCCCAAACCTTCTGGCTATTCTCACAAGGGGCTAAAGGCGAAAGTGGCAGCATCGTAGACTTTATTTTGGGATTCTGTCAGTTCAGGTCACTAAACCCTCAGTGATAATTCCACTATAGAAATGCCGAGGTGTAAAACATGTATATCCCGACTGCCTTTTCGATCCTAGTTGTGCATTGCGCTGATAGGGGGCTGCTCGCAGTCCTTAAATTGACAATATCAGTTCCATCATAGAAAAAGTTTCCATGATGCTCATCTGTGTCCCCGGTGACTTCTCTCTGCCCCAGTTTTTCACATCAATTAACAGCAAAACCAGGGAGCAGAAAGAAAGAAGGTCAAGAGGCCTATTAAAAAAGTCAATTAACCTGCGTCTCATTACAATTAAGAATGTATTCTCTAATATAGAAGTAGGAACGTCATGGCATTGACAATGACTAACGACCAGTGGACTCCTGACATCCGAGCCAAAATTTCAGTGGCTCTGATCACACTTTCCCCATGGTGTCCATTTTTTTTCTTTTTTCCTGGATCTGACAATATTGAGTCACTTTAAGACCATCATGTGTAAATGTGTTTTTTTCGGCTGATTCTATTCAAGTAAAATGGATGTGATTTCATGAAAATTGCCACCCACTGTGCGTGTTAAAAGCCACTGAGGAACTGCATTCATTGGTGTGTTAATTTCTATAGGCTCCTTTGGGGAGCCTTGAAAAAGCATGTGTTTTTACAACCTTTTTTTGTGCGGAATCACATTTCTGCATTAAAAAAAAATGTATAAAGAAACGCTGTGTCAAATCTGCACAAAAGAGCAAAAAGAAAAAAAGGGAAAATGCATAAAAAGGGTATCAAAAAGCACAATAATCAGAACTGACTGCTATTGTGTATTTTGGTGCGCACACCTGAAGAAAATCACATTGGAAAAAATGCAAACTTTCCGCATGTAAAAACTAATGTCTCTAACGTATATTAAATATTTGTCAGTCTCTTAGGTACATGACCTTTGACATGGTGTTACCCCCTTCTCCACAACTTATTCTCATAAATGGGGTAGTACAACATCTCATAGTGATCATACGATATGCAAATTACTGATCAAGACACTATGTCAACAAGATCTGCAAGTGAAGTCAGTCTTGATGGGACAGCTATGGGCACAAGTGCACAGCCTAATATATAACCAAGGATTTACATTCACTAAGGCCTAAAAAGGAAAGATCATGCTTGGGTTATCTTTCTAATCCAGGTCTGTGTTCCTTAGTCAAGCCTATATGCCAGTAAACTGATAATTAATATTCATGGGCTGGGAGAAGACCCCACTACAGCTCTCTCCAGAACAGGATGCATTTGATAATACAGCACATAGACTGATTAGAGTGATCTGGTGCGATTCAGAAAGCAAAGGGTAAGAATTCCTGCGGAGCAGACTCACTGTGCAGGGTGTCAAAGAGGCCAGGTGCCTGATGGAAGACACTGTGGTCAGGAGACTGAAGACAGGAGGTGGAAGACGAGCGCACAGGATCCGCTAGAATGTCTAAATCTGAAACCTTCCAGGGACCTGGAGATTTTTTCACAAAGTCACTGTCTCCCTCTATTGGAGGACAGGAGGCCACCCAGATGTCAGAAGGAAAAAAAAAACATCACGGAAAGAGGAAAAAAAAAAAAAAGGACGAAGACCAAGAGAAGACACAAGACACAGGACAAGACATTAGGATGTAAAAAGAATAGTGAAGTGAGAAACAAATACACAGAAACCAGTGTAATAGTACAAGAAATTAATATCAGCATCATAATATGGTGTGAGATCTGGAAAGAAACTTTAAAGTGGAAGTATCGGACCTGAATCTATTATTACAAAATTAAATTAATCGCTGACTAGTAGGGGGTGTGATCTAGAGATACATAATTATGACACAGCCATCATGGATGTCTGTATTATTTACTTGTTCCATGTGGTTAGGTGTAAACCACCAGCAATGGAAGCCAACTGCTGGCACCATGAGGCAGGGATTCTGGGTAGTATGGCGCTTAGTGGAAATGCAAATCTCTTAAGATCCAATCCCAGAGCTGCATTCACAATTCTGCTCACCTCAACTGGAAATTGTAAAAGAGCTTGTTTCAAAACGCACCCCTAAAAAAGCTCAGCCGAACTCCATCGGGACTGTTAATTTTCCCCAGTATCGATTAACTAGACCGTGCCTGGTGTGAAATAAAACCCAGATTTCAGCTCTGAAGTCTGCAGAATCATGAATGCAGCTGAGAACTATAATATAAGTGGTTAAGGATATATTTAAGTGGTTAAGGATATATTATGTAGAAGCAGTCTGTGCGTGCCTGGTGTGAAATAAAACCCAGATTTCAGCTCTGAAGTCTGCAGAATCATGAATGCAGCTGAGAACTATAATATAAGTGGTTAAGGATATATTTAAGTGGTTAAGGATATATTATGTAGAAGCAGTCTGTGCTCAATTAGCATAAAATAAATTGCAACCGTTATTTATACAGATATGGCGTCTTATAAAATTGTACGTAATAGTATACTAATATTCTGTAAGAACAGAACAATGCAGGTCAAGGATCAGTACTTCCCCTTTAAATAAAGCTGTACACAGTACAATACACATAAGATGATGGTTCACATGAAGATGATTGGTAATAAACAGGACAGAAATCTTAGAGGCAATGTGTGCACTTGGGCAAATAAAAATCAGGCAAATATATTTCAGCTTGACTTTAAAGGGGTAGTCCGGTGCCACTCATTTCCTCAATGGGAGTCGAGATGTGCCAATGACGTTCCAACTACACATAACTGCAGATTGTGCGTGAGTTCCAGCTGATATTTGTAGAGAGAAAGTCATCTGCACTATGCTCCTCTGGATACAGAAGTGAGCACAGAACAACCCCTGTAATTCCCGATGCCGTCTCTAATGGACAGCCCATTACATTTCTAAACATACTTTGCAAACAATGACTTACCAGATTTGGAGCGCTGCTGTGTTCCAGTAGCAGCAAGTGACAGAGATTGAGGTTTGACCGGGTCAGGAGGCAGCGGGTAGTTGACTGTGCTTGGAATTTGGATGTAAGGACCCACGGCCGCTACTCGCCCCGATGCCGATAACGTGGACTGAGGCGACGGCGTTCCATTGATGCGATTCAGCTATGATTTAAAGATTGAAACGCGTCAGTGACGGACTGGAAGGAAGCGATACAGCATGAAAATGTTAACAACTCCACCAAGACCATTGTTAAAAGGAAATCTTACGGGAATGTTTTCTTTTTGACGTGCCTCAACCTTCTTCTTGTACAGACGCTCGCGCAGCTCGTTGATCCGCTTGTCCATAATGGCCACCTCCATGTTGCGCTTGTTTAGCAGCTCCTTCTGCTGCTGGAGCTTCGTGTTCTGCTCCTGGTTGAGACGATTTCTGATCTGGAGGACACGAGATGACTGGTTACAAGGGAACCATATTGTGATGAGCCATAGCAGAATAAGTTTTCTCCACCTGTGTACGGTGACACTTGCAGAGGTTGGCACGTGTGACGCCACTCACCTGCAGCTCTTGATAAAGCTTCTTCAGCTCCAGTGCGGCAGGACCAGTCATTTGTCCGTAAGCCTGGAAACCATTTAACTTTCCTTTCCGGAGGTCCTCCAGCTGCTGAGACAGCTGCTCCACCTTCAGCACAGCCGCCTGGAGCTCCTGCTGCTTCTCCTGAAACATGTCGCTGATGTGCTCAATCTCTGTAGCTGTAACGTAATGGGAAAAGCGTCAGTGGGGATCAACTGCAACCGACAAAGACAAGGGGCTGGGACATATACAAGGCGGACTTCTGGGCACTTCCCTAATGTGGCCAACTCGTATGTATTATTTCACCACCATATTACTAATGGAGGGACCTGATGAATCTAGAAATGGCTTCCACGAAGGACGTGAGCACACGTGACACTTGCACTACTGCCCATGGATGAAGGGTCCCACTGACCCTGACGGATCAATGGAGGGGTCAGTTGTGGAGCACTGTGACCCCTTCAAACGGCTGATTGGAGGGGGATTGGAGAGCAAAACCCACAAAATATTGATGACCTATCCTAAGGATAAGCCTTTAACTTTCACATCCTTTATAACCCCTTCAAGATATATTTGCATCCAAAGTTGCTGCCAAGACAATCCCTTTAAACCCCTTCAAGACATATATAAACAGCGCATGTCAGGAACGGGTGTATGGAACGGGTGTATGGAGCGGGCTCACGCAGCGAGCCTGCCCCATATCGGCAGGTGAGGGCTGTGAATTACCCGCCAGGTGACGGCTGTGCATTAGTCAGGACCTGAGGCTAACAATTGCGGGTAGAGAGGTGCTCTGCCCGTGATTGTTAACCTTTTAAATGCCGCTGTCAGTCTCCGACAGCGGCATTTAACACACATCAACTTGCCCATGCGTCATTAAGTCTGTTAATCGGCACGCTCGTGACGTGATTGCGGGTAGCTGATGGGCTGACATGACAGCCGGGAGTCTGCTGATGACCCCAGTGCATGTCATTACAGAGCTCCTTTGAACAAGAGACTGTGACCGGGCTTCAGAGGAGACGGTGATTGCTTCTATATGCAGCGATGTTGTGGTATCGCTGTATTTAGCACAAGTGATTGGACGATCGCATCTTCAAGTCCTCTAAGGAGGCTAACAAGAACAGGGAAAAGTAAAAACAAAGTAAAAAAAAAAAAAATATGGAAAAAATAAATAAATCAATCACTCCCTTCTGGCCCCATTGAAAATAAAGATATTAAAAATTAACAATACACATTTCAGGTTATCGCCGAGTTCAGAAAAGTCTGATCTATCAAAATCTAAAAACAATTAACCCGATCAGTAAACACTAAACGGAAAAAAATTCAAGAACACTAAAATTACGTTCTCCAAAAAATGCTTTAACAAATGATCAAAAAGTCACATCTATCTCAAAATAGTACAAATAAAAACATTGTCTTGCCCTGCAAAAAACAGCTCCATCGGCTGAAAAACAAAAATGCTACGGGTCTTGGAAAATGGCGATAACTCCAAAAAATGATAAGAAAAAAAAAAAAACGGAAATGGGCTGCGGTGTGAAAGGGTTAACACAGTAACACCTACACAGGTTCCCGTTCATGACTTTGCTGTAGTCCACTTGTCCTCTCATGGCCCGGATCTTCTTGAGTTTGTTCTCCTGCGTCTCCACTCGTTCTTTGAGCTTCTGAAGTTTTTCGGTTTCGGAGACGGCCTGCAGCTGACGACGCTCCTGTTGCTTCAGATAACGCAAACGTTGTTCCTGCCGATGAAGATAATTTAACATAGTTTAGGTACAAAAGACAACAGGAAAAGAAAAAAAAAAGCAAAACCCGAGACGACCGGAAAAAGACAATGGAAGAGGTAAACATGGATTCCCTCACATCTGCAAGTCTCCCTGCGCCGCCGATTGCTTTCTGAGACCTGCAGTCGCCATCATGGCTCCCTGATGTCTCCTAAACTAGAGATAAGTAGAGGAGAGAGATCATAATGTTCACTGTGATGAGTTGCAAGACGGGAGAGAGCGCCACCCGTGCCAGCGGACACCGCGGCACCTCCACGAGGCCATGGAGTAATCTGTGTTGGTGGGATTGGCACGGATTATTCTGCACAGCGAGTCAGCCAGAAAACACAAAGACGGGCGGACAGCAGAGAGGACATTAAGGTTGCAATAAATAAAAGAACCAGTCACGTCAGTACCAGCAGACAAACCCTTGGCTCTCTGGCTCCACAGACTGTGCTGTATGGACGCATGGGTGCAAAGAAGAGCACGGTACAGCCGGCGATTGTCAAACCTACGCTAAATGCAAACAGCCCCCGAATACAGGAACTCACCATCCACTCACAATGCATCAAGGTTTGTATTTTATAGAAAAAGCTTATAACAGCTAGGGGGCGCCGCAAACTTTTAGGTCTACAGATATACATGCACAGATAGTATGGCCTTACCTGGAAATAAAGTTGACATAAATCATTCACTCTGCCTATATGTAATATTACTATGGCTTGTACTGTCGCCCAGCCTCTCCCTGTAAATTATGTAAGCACAGATAGTACTACCTTCCCGTTTCTCCCTATAAATGATGTCGGTACATACAATACTGCCTTCCTGCTTCTCCCTTTAAATGATGTAGGTACATATACTACTACCTTCCCGTTTCTCCCTATAAATGATGTAGGTACATATAGTACTGTCTAACTGTTTCTCGCTATAAATGATGTAGGTACAAATCGTACTGCCTTCCCGTTTCTCCCTGTAAATGATGTAGGTACATATAGTACTGCCTTCCCGTTTCTCCCTATAAATGATGTAGGTACATACACTACTGCCTTCCTGTTTCTCCCTGTAAATGATGTAGGTACATATAGTACTGCCTTCCCGTTTCTCCCTATAAATGATGTAGGTACATACACTACTGCCTTCCTGTTTCTCCCTGTAAATGATGTAGGTACATATAGTACTGTCTTCCTGTTTCTCGTTATAAATGATGTAGGTACAAATCGTACTGCCTTCCCGTTTCTCCCTGTAAATGATGTAGGCACAGATAATACTGCTGTATCGTCACCCCCTGTAAATTATGTAGGTACAGATAGTACTGCCTTCCTGTCTCTCCCTGTAAATGATGTATGTAGAGATTGTAACATCTACCTGTAATTATTATTGGTCTGGATAGTATTGTATTCCTGCCCAACCAATAAATGAGGTGAGGTACAGACAGTAACGTCTCGCTCTCCCTGTAAACGATATTGGTATTGATAGTTCTCTCTCTTCCGCCCACCACTGCCACCTCCAACTCCCCTCATCTCTTCTGAGGAGTTTGCCACCTACTTCAAAAACAAGATCAATCAAAACAAGGCAAACCTTTACTGTTCCACCACCCCAACCACTCCATATACCAGACCTCTGCCCTTCCCTAATAACTTCCCTCTCCAATATCACTGAAAGAGAACTTACTCACCTCCTTTCCAAATCACACCTCACCACCTGTGCACTTGACCCCATCCCTTCCAACCTGCTCCCCAACCTCACTAACATGCTCATTCCAGCCCTAACCCATCTCTTCAACCTATCGCTATCTTATGGTATCTTCCCCTCAGCCTTCAAATATGCCACCATCACACCCATCCCCCAAAAAGCTAACCTTGACCCAACTGCTATGTCCAGCTATCGCCCCATATCACTGCTCCTTGAGCAGCAACTTTGAACTTTCCTCCCACCTCTTATCTAAAGGTATCTTCACACTGAACAACTTAACAACGATATCGCTAGCGATCCGTTACGTTGCAGCATCCTGGATAGCGATATCATTGTGTTTGACACGCAGCAGCGATCTGGATCCTGCTGTGACATCGTTGGTCGGAGCAGAAAGGCCAGAACTTTATTTCGTCGCTGGATCTCCCGCAGACATCGCTGAATCAGCGTGTGTGACGCCGATTCAGCGAGGTCTTCACTGGTAACCAGGGTAAACATCGGGTTACTAAGCGCAGGGCCGATGTTTACCCTGGTTACCAGTGTAAATGTAAAAAAAAAAACAAACACTACATACTTACATTCCGGTGTCTGTCGCGTCCCCCGGCGTTCTGCTTCTCTGCACTGTCAGCGCCGGCTGGCCGTAAAGAAGAGCACAGCGGTGACGTCACCGCTCTGCTTTACGGCTGGCGCTTACACAGTGCAGGGAAGGTGACGGCGAGGGACGCGACAGACACCGGAATGTAAGTATGTAGTGTTTTGTTTTTTTTACATTTACAATGGTAACCAGGGTAAACATCGGGTTACTAAGTGCGGCCCTGCGCTTAGTAACCCGATGTTTACCCTGGTTACCAGGGGACTTCAGCATCGTTGGTCGCTGGAGAGCTGTCTGTGTGACAGCTCTCCAGCGACCACACGACGACGAAACAGCGACGCTGCAGCGATCGGCATTGTTGCCTATATCGCTGCAGCGTCGCTTAATGTGACGGTACCTTAACTCTCTTCTTGACAACCTCCAATCTGGCTTCCGCCTAAAAACAGATTCTAATTTACTGCCTGTCATACATCGCCTTCAAATACATATTTTCATTACAATCATTAACAGAAAAGGCAAGGAGACAGTCCTACTTGTACCAATATCGAACAGAAAAAGACGAAAAACCCGATGTTTACCCTCATTACCCGGGGACACACGCCGATCCAGAGATGACAGCGGGTGACCTGACGACAAAATAAAGTTCTGGCCTTCTAGCTCCGACCAGCGATGTCACAGCAGGATCCAGATTGCTGCTGCGTGTCAAACACAACGAGATCGCTATCCAGGACGCTGCAACGTCACGGATCACTATCGTTAAAAAGTTGCTCAGTGTGACGGTACCTTAAAGGGAGGGTGCCGTGATTTTAGTTTTTGTATTAATAATTATTGATTATATAATCAATTATTTTTAATACAAAAGTAAATGTAGTACTTTAATACTTTTTTATTTATTCATTTTTACTTTTGCCACTGGAGGCCGCCATTTTCATTAGTGTGGGTGTAAGTGTCTGGACACGACACTTGCACTCCTCACTTACGGCAGCCATGGGCATAGGAGCCAACAGTCGGGCTCCGACCGCTCCTCCAGCCTCTCAGCTGTGACTTGGGCACGCCCACTGGGCTGCTACCTCACAGCTGTGAGAGGAGATCGCGGCCATTTTGTTTTTTATTTTCCTCTGTCATCGCACACACAGCTCAGTGTGTGCGATCATAGCAGGAGCTGCCAGGGAGAAGCTGCTGCTGGGAGTGAGGGTCGGGGTGAGTATCTGCAGCCAGGAGCTGTGATTGCAGCCTGTACTTAGTATTACAGCACAGGCTGCAATCACTGATCCCAGCCGCCCTGTTCAGAGCAGAGAGATCGTCACACTGCTCTGCCCTGAACATGACTCAGCGCTTCCTGGGAGAGGACTGAAGGTAAGTACAGAGTTTTTATTTTCTTATGCATCTACCACTGCTACCAGCCCCTATATACCACTGCTACCAGCCCCTATATACCACTGCTACCAGCCCCTATATACCACTGCTACTAACCCCTATATACCACTGCTACCTGCTCCTATATACCACTGCTACTAGCCCCTATATACCACTGCTACTAGCCCCTATATACCACTGCTACCTGCCCCTATATACCACTGCTACTAGCCCCTATATACCACTGCTACCAGCCACTATATACCACTGCTACTAGCCCCTATATACCACTGCTACTAGCCCCTATATACCACTGCTACTAGCCCCTATATACCACTGCTACCAGCCCTTATATACCACTGCTACCTGCCCCTATATACCACTGCTACCAGCCCCTATATACCACTGCTACCTGCCCCTATATACCACTGCTACCTGCCCCTATATACCACTGCTACCTGCCCCTATATACCACTGCTACTAGCCCCTATATACCACTGCTACCTGCTCCTATATACCACTGCTACTAGCCCCTATATACCACTGCTACCTGCTCCTATATACCACTGCTACTAGCCCCTATATACCACTGCTACCTGCTCCTATATACCACTGCTACTAGCCCCTATATACCACTGCTACCTGCTCCTATATACCACTGCTACCTGCCCCTATATACCACTGCTACCTGCCCCTATATACCACTGCTACCTGCCCCTATATACCACTGCTACCTGCCCCTATATACCACTGCTACTAGCCCCTATATACCACTGCTACTAGCCCCTATATACCACTGCTACTAGCCCCTATATACCACTGCTACTAGCCCCTATATACCACTGCTACCTGCTCCTATATACCACTGCTACTAGCCCCTATATACCACTGCTACTAGCCCCTATATACCACTGCTACCAGCCACTATATACCACTGCTACCAGCCACTATATACCACTGCTACTAGCCCCTATATACCACTGCTACCTGCTCCTATATACCACTGCTACCTGCCCCTATATACCACTGCTACTAGCCCCTATATACCACTGCTACCTGCTCCTATATACCACTGCTACTAGCCCCTATATACCACTGCTACCAGCCACTATATACCACTGCTACTAGCCCCTATATACCACTGCTACTAGCCCCTATATACCACTGCTACTAGCCCCTATATACCACTGCTACTAGCCCCTATATACCACTGCTACTAGCCCCTATATACCACTGCTACCTGCTCCTATATACCACTGCTACCTGCCCCTATATACCACTGCTACTAGCCCCTATATACCACTGCTACCTGCCACTATATACCACTGCTACTAGCCCCTATATACCACTGCTACCTGCTCCTATATACCACTGCTACCTGCCCCTATATACCACTGCTACTAGCCCCTATATACCACTGCTACCTGCCCCTATATACCACTGCTACCTGCCTCTGTATACCACCGACCACTGCTGCCTGCCTCTATATACCATCTACCACTGCTGCCTGCCTCTATATACCATCTACGACTGCTGCCTGCCTCTATATACCATCTACGACTGCTGCCTGCCTCTATATACCACCTACCACTGCTGCCTGCCTCTATATACCATCTACCACTGCTGCCTGCCTCTATATACCATCTACCACTGCTGCCTGCCTCTATATACCATCTACCACTGCTACCTCTGTCCTGTGTAGCTAATCTAGTCTTGTGTAGCTAATCCTGTCCTGTGTACAGTATCACACAAGATAGGATTAGATACACGGCGCAGCACAGTATCACACAGGACAGGATTAGATACACGGCTCAGCAGTCAGTATCTAATCCTCTCCTATGCACTCCTCTCCCCCCTGCGTGTCTTTCCCCATTGTGGTTTATTATTTTTGTTGTGGGAGATGAGGGAGTCGAGGATTATGCGTTCGGTATGGTATAAAAAAGATTAATAAAGGACTTTATTCTGGCCGAGTCTTTATTTACAATACATGTGAGATCTATGTGGCGGCATTATGGGTGAACTATATGGCGGTATTATGTGAGAAGCATATGGTGGTATGTGAGAACACTGGCGGTATTATGTGTGATCTATATGGTGGTATGTGAGAACACTGGCGGTATTATGTGTGATCTATATGGCGGTATGTGAGAACACTGGCGGTATTATGTGTGATCTATATGGCGGTATGTGAGAACACTGGCGGTATTATGTGTGATCTATATGGCGGTATGTGAGAACACTGGCGGTATTATGTGTGATCTATATGGTGGTATGTGAGAACACTGGCGGTATTATGTGTGATCTATATGGCGGTATGTGAGAACACTGGCGGTATTATGTGTGATCTATATGGTGGTATGTGAGAACACTGGCGGTATTATGTGTGATCTATATGGCGGTATGTGAGAACACTGGCGGTATTATGTGTGATCTATATGGCGGTATGTGAGAACACTGGCGGTATTATGTGTGATCTATATGGCGGTATGTGAGAACACTGGCGGTATTATGTGTGATCTATATGGTGGTATGTGGGAACACTGGCGGTATTATGTGTGATCTATATGGCGGTATGTGAGAACACTGGCGGTATTATGTGTGATCTATATGGCGGTATGTGAGAACACTGGCGGTATTATGTGTGATCTATATGGTGGTATTATGTGAGAACTGTATGACAGTATTGTGTGATCTATTTGATAGTATTGTGTGTGATCTATATGGCGGTATTATGCGAGAACACTATGGCAGTATTATCTTCAGAAAGCGGACCCATTCTATGGTGGTTCTGGCTGAGCACCTGCACGCGGGTCTGGGGTAATAGAGGGTAAAGCATGACCTCCAGTTAGGTGCAGTCAGGGCTGGTGAGGCAGCTGAAGAGAGGGGTCTCATTTTTATCGTTACTATATGGCTACATTTCCTTCCCAGCGTCACCCCGTACTTCGCTTGTCATCTCGCTTTCACACATCGCCAGGACAGGATGGAGAAGACAGGATCTGAGGAGGGGAATGGGGGTCTGCATGCAAAGTCTGGATCAGACCAGGCCATCAATCCGCAGAAATGTTTCCTGGATTTCTGTGGAGCAGACGGTCCATCCATGTGTATAAAAGACAGCGCTCTATGTACAATCCCTGGCTGCTCCGCGCACCAAACAGGGGGCCCCTATAGACCAGCACACTGCTCTCCTGAAATACTCTGTGCTGCTGTCACCCTGCTCCCTCCACCACATATCTCCCAGAATCCTTGCTGCCTGCCATCCTTGGTGACTGTCTACTTGTCAGTATAAGGCTGCCTTCACACTATCATTATTTGGTCAGTATTTTACCTCAGTATTTGTAGCCAAAACCAGGAGTGGGTGATAAATACAGAAGTGGTGCATATGTTTCTATTATACTTTTCCTCTATTTGTTCCACTCCTGGTTTTGGCTTACAAATACGGAGGTAAAATACTGACCAAATACTGAAGGTGTGATGGCAGCCATACTCTGCAGTCACCAACAAAATGGCTGCTCACTGGGTTCCTGAATATCATCCTCTCTAATCCCTTAGCAAACACCCAGAAGGGGAGGAGACATCACACAGGTCAGCAGACTCCGCCCATAATTACTGCAGTGCAGTAATGTGAGCTAGTTGTACACTAGGTTTTTCTGAAATTTCAGCAGCTGCTCCCCCTAGTGTTGAAAAGTGGAAATTCCAAAACTTTTCAAATTATTCTTCATATTTTACTAAATTATAAACAAATGATAATATTTTTTAAGAAAATGTAATCATTAATTCTTTACATTTTTACAATTTCTGAAAAAAAAATTTTTTTGATGGCACCTTCCCTTTAAGCAAAAACTGAGTTGCCTGGTGCCTGTCAGTGGGTGTATACTGCCGGGGAGGAGCTACTTATTTATTTGCATAGTGTCAGCCCCCTAGCGACAGCAGCATACACCCATGGTTACCTGTGTCCCCCAATGAAGCGAGAAAGAAATAATGCATTTATTGGTAAAGTAGCCGTGGACCAGTCACAAACCAGGAATTAGAATATTAATCTGAAAGGTTGGTCTAGAGATCTGATCTAATCTGGCTAATCGGACATGTCCGCTCTTCACCAGTCATTACACTGGCTGCCCATTCATTACAGGATGCAATTCAAAGTACTTGTTCTCACCCACAAAGCTCTCCACAGTGCGGCACCCCCATACATCTCCTCCCTCATTTCTGTCTATCGCCCTAACAGACCACTGCGCTCTGCAAATGACTTTCGACTAACCGCTGCACTAATCCGTACCTCCCACTCCCGTCTCCAAGACTTCCTTCGTGCTGCGCCAATCCTCTGGAATGCTCTACCCCAAGAAATTAGGACCATTCACAACTTGCACAGTTTTAAGCACTCCCTCAAAACACATTTGTTCAGAGCGGCCTATCACGTTCCCTAATCAAAGTCATTTTATGTGTGTGGGGTGGGATGTGTGTGTGTGTGTGTGTGTGTTAGTAGGGTATTCCTATTTTGCTTAAATTATTGTATTGTTAACATTGTTACTTATGACTTTTGTGTTTGAAACTGTTAAACTGTAAAAGCACTGGGGAATATGTTGATGCTATATAAAGATTATTATTTATTATTATTACCTCCAGGCTAAGCCTATAAATTGGGCTCTCCACAAAGAAAGTTGTTCACAAATTGAGGGCATCCAAGCTATTGTGATCCATTTCATATCTCCCCCCAGGGAACAGAACACCAGACTGCAAAGTTTAGATATTTCTGTAAGTTTTCTAGCTTTCATTTTATAACTGTTTTGCATATTTGTATGTCACTTTGTATATCCATATTTTTATATCCTTTTATTGTAAGCACTGTACCTTTTCTATTAAAGCTTAAAACTTTAATAAGTTTGAACCTTGTATACTCTAAAAGAATCCATAGCCATAGAGTGTGTGATCTTGGTGATTGGCAGACAGTAGTAGTAGTAATATTTCTGGGACTCATCGTCCATATGTTCGGTGAGTGGTGGCAGCTTGTTTGAAGTGGAGTGCATGGTCTGTGTCGGGGTATGATTTATGCTCCCACTGCAGCATAGGACAGAGGTTGAATGCTGGATTGAGTGAGAGGAGATATTAATATATTAATATATGCGCCTTGAAGGCGCATCCCTCAGTCACGTGCTGAGAAGCGGGTACGTAACAATGATACTGGTACAGGTAGGACTGGCTCCTTGTCTTTTTTCGGTTAATGATATGGGTACAAGTAGGATTGTCTCCTTGTCTTTTTTCTGTTAATTATATGGGTACAGGAAGGACTGTCTTCTAGTCTAGAGGCAAGGTTCTGAATTAATCCCCATGTTCAGAAGATTCCCAATCCATGGACAATCATAAGACCCAGAATGGTCGAACAGCATCAGTATCTCATGGGGATCCCCTATGCTGGATTTCCTTGGTTGTGCAAGCCTAATTAACAAAAAATGTCTAGAAATACTGTCTGTGACCTGAAACTATCACTTCTTTCTGTAGATTACAACCAGTAACCTACTTTCCAGCAGACTCTTAGTACTAAAATGCTGCCAGCATTCAATTCCTAAGTAAATTATCATCTTGTATATATAAATTACAGGACTTGTCATACAGACATCAGCAAATTACTCTTTTGTTTTGTCTGAAAAAAATGACTAGACAAATACATAGACTGTGGAGTGATGGAAATTGCAGTTGCACAATCCTTAATTAAAAGTGTCCCCAAAGTTAAACTAATGCAGAGCAAATGCGCCCGCAGAGCTCTACCGGCCGGTACCAGGCAAAAATAGGGAATTTTTTCCTATTGGTTCCTTTTGATCACTGTGATACATGCCATCACAGTGATCAAAAGAAAAAAAAAAAAAGTAAATCATACCCTCTGTCACCCCCTTAGTTAGATAAAATGATTAAAAAAAAAAAAAAGTATTTTTTTTTTATTTTTTGCAGTTAGGGTTGGGGCTAGGGTTGGAGTTTTTTCAAAAGTTATAAAATAAATAAATAAATAAATAAAAAGGACGATGGCTAGTGTTGAGCCTTAGTGCTTGCTACTTGAGTTTGCATCGGGTGCTAGCCTATGCACAGAGTATCGCGGATCCAACATAGTTTTATTTGGGTGTCTAACAGCCGCAAAACCACAGTTCAAATTCACAGCAGTGAAATTTTCCAGGTGCACTCGCCTCTGCACAGTGTTATTTTTTTCTCACTGTGCGAGTGGTGATCTCACTGACATCATTGCAGTCCAGCCCGACTGGGAACACAGCCTCAGTGACCGGCAAGAACGTCACCGCCGGTCACTGATGCTGCACTAGCAGCAGCTCATTCTCCCAGTGGTTCTCAGCCTGGACGGTCGCATCTTGGCACCGTCAAAATTGAAAACTGTTTATCCCCGAGACATGGATTACGGCGTGGCACAGAACGACAGACAGGTGAGGGATGTTGTTTTTTATTTTTGTTTTATTACAGAAGAAAGTGGAATTAGGCGTTAGGTGAGTATAACTGTGTTTGTTATTTTTAAATGAAAAAAAGTAAAACTGTGCTTTGTTTTATTTCAAATAAAAGACTTTATCCTTGCTGTGTCTTTATTTACCACTTAATTATAGGATTAGTAATGGATAAGTGTCTTATAGATGCTTCTCCATTACTAATCCGTTGGCTTGAGGTCACCGGACAATACAAAGGTGACACAACCCCACAAATATGAACCCAACTTGCCACCTCTACAGGGCAAGTGGGAAGAGCCGGGCAAAACGCCAGAATTGGCGCATTTAATAGATGTGCCTTTTCTGGGCAGCTGCGAGCTGCTATTTTTTAGGCTGGGAGGCCAATATCCATGGCTCCTTACCAGCCTGAGAATACTGGCCCCAGCTGTCTGCTTTAGCAAGGCTGGTTGTCAAAGGGACCCCATGCAGTTTTTTTTTAAAATTATTTATTTATTTAAACAATTAAAAAATCAGAGTGGCGACCCCTCTATTCTTGTTAACCAGCCCCGCTGAAGCTGACAGCTGAGGGTTGCAGGCCCCATCAGTGAGTTTTGCCTGGCTGGTTATCAAAAATACAGGGGAATCCACACAGGGTTTTTTTTATATATATTACCGTATTTTCTGGTGTATAAGACGACTGGGCGTATAAGACGACCCCCAACTTTTCCATATAAAATATGGAATTTGGGATATACCCGCCGTATAAGACGGGGGTCATCTTATACGCCCAGTCATCTTATACGGCGTGTGCGATGCGTATGGTTCCCAGGGTCTGAAGGAGAGGAGACTCTCCTTCAGGCCCTGGGATCCATATTCATGTAAAAAATAAAGAATAAAAAATATGGATATACTCACCCTCTGACGGCCCGTGGCTCTCAGCGTTGCAAGCGGCAGCCTCCGTTCCTAAGAATGCATTGAGCGTAGGACCTGCGATGATGTCGCGGTTGCGTGACCGCAACGTCATCGCAGGTCCTACGCTCAATGCATTCTTAGGAACGGAGGCTGCCGCTTGCAACGCTGAGAGCCACGGGCCGTCAGAGGGTGAGTATATCCATATTTTTTATTTTTATTTATTTTTTACATGAATATGGATCCCAGGGCCTGAAGGAGAGTCTCCTCTACTTCAGACCCTGGGAACCATCCAGGATCGCTCCCTGCACACGCCGTACCCGGCGTATAAGACGACCCCCAACTTTTGAGACGATTTTCAGGGGTTAAAAAGTCATCTTATACGCCGGAAAATACAGTAGTTATTTATAGCGCAGGTACCATCTGTTAAATACTCCCATCAACCGCTCCTGCTCTCGCTGTTATTAGTGGGAGCAGTAGTCCTATCAGCTGACACCAGTGACCGGAGGTAAACTTTATACCTCCAATCACAGCTGCTGGTTCACGCTCTCTTTTGACAGTGTGGGAACCACGGCTGTCTGACCAGCAGTGATTTCATCGCCGATCAGAAGTGGTGTTTGCTGCTGTGTCATGCACATGGCAGCGTGGAAAATACTGGATCTTCGGGCCCCCATTCAAATCAATGTGGTCCGGGTTCAGGTACTGTTCTGGTATCCAAACCCAAACTTTTTATTTAACTGTTTGGCCAAACCCGCAGGACCCGAACATTTAGGTGTTCGCCTATCTCTACTCAACACTAATGACGAAATATTCAACATGACAAACCTAAATGTTGTCAAATTCTGTGTCATACCTGTAGGTTCAAAACACTCACTATACCCCTGGATAAAATCCTTGAGGGGTGTGGTTGCAAATATGGGGTCACTTGTGGGGGTTGCCACTGTTTAGGCACATCAGGGGCTCTCCAAACGCAACAAAGCATCCGCTCTCGATTCCAGCCAATTTTGCGTTCAAAAAGTCGAACGCTACTCCTTCCCTTCGGAGCCCAAACAGTAGTTTTCCTCCACATATGGGGTATTTGTGTAGTCAAGAGAAATTGCACAACAAATTTTGGGATCCGTTTTCCCTTGTTACCCTTGTCGAAATAACAAAGGTTGGGTCCACAGTATATTTTTTTGTGAAAAAAGTTAAACGTTCATTTTTTTCTTCCACATTGCTTCAGTTCTCATGAAACACCTGGAGGGTTAATAAACTTCTTGAATGTGGTTTTGAGCACCTTGAGGGGTGCAGTTTTTAGAATGGTGTCACTTTTGTGTATTTTCTGTCTTACATGCCCCGGAAAGTCACTTCAAATATGGTGTGGTCCCTACAAAAAAATAGTTTTGTACATTTTGTTGGAAAAATGAGAAATTGCTGATCAACTTTTAACCCTTATAACTTCTTTAAAAAAAAATATGCTGCTAACATTGTGCTGATGTAAAGTAGACGTGTCGGAAATATGATTTATGAACTATTTCGTGCCATAACTCTCTGATTTATAGGCACAAAAATTAAAAGTTTGAAAATTTCAAAATTTTCTAAATTTTTGCCAAATTTCCATTTTTTTCATAAATAAACATAACTCATATCGAAGAAATTTTACCGCTAACATGAAGTTTAATATGTCAAGAAAAAAACAATTTGAGAGTCAGTGAGATCCATTGAAGTGTTCCAGAGTTATTACTACATAAAGTGACAGTGGTCAGAATTGTACATTTTGGCTTGATCTAATTGTCTAATTCAGCACATTCACGCACATGTTGGATCCTCCTGAGAAAGAGGCAGTATTTGTTTCCTCTCCTTCTGTATAATTCACTGGACAATAAGTTGTCTGCACTAGACAACCCCCTTAACAGACACCTGCCACTTGTATAAAAAAAAATTACAATAAATTGCATATTTATTGCTTGGTGTAAATGCCGCTGTTCTGAATCCGGCGAGGTTTTTCTTTTGTTCCTGCGCCCCTCCATTCTGTAGATATGGCCTCCGCTTCCTTGTATATAAATACACTCTTGTAAGCCAAGTGGGTGTGGTCATCAAGAAAACACCCACAGAGACTGGTTGAAGACCAGGCCCCTGACTAGATTTACAGACGAGGAGGCCATATTTCAGGAATGGAAAGGCACAGAAACAAAAGAAAAACAGCGCCGGATTCAGGAGAACAGCGACATTTACACAAAGTAAAGTAATTATGGTGCATATTTCTGTCATTACTTAACTTATCATCTCACTCTAGGCCTACTGTACTCACCTTTGCCACCAACATCTGTTGTTGGTTCTCGATCTGCTGCTGTTGGCGTGAGGCCATATCCTGCAGCTCTGAAAGAGTCAGCTCCACTCTTGGGTTGCCCACCTAAGTAAAAAAATAAATTATAGTTAAAGTTGCTATTATACAAAAACATACATTAAAACATACAAAATCATGGTTGACCTCAAAATCCAAGTGGTAGACACAAAAAAAACAAGATTGCAAGCACATGATATGATATATCAGTGGAGACTATATGGATGAATTGCATGTCCTACACCCTCCCCACCTCCAGACACCATGCGCAGAATCTGTACTAGGCCCCTTTAATTCCGCGCAATCTAATTTTGACAGTTTTCAAAGTAAGACAACGTAATAATAATTCAAGTTAAGTAAAAAGAAAAGGATTTCCGTATTAAGATAAAGTCAGGTAGCCAGGAAATCGCAGACATCCCGAAAAATCTGGTTCCTATTATAGCCCAATCTCCAGAGTATACAGCGAACCAGCACAGAGTCAAAGGGTCCAGATATAAGGTATACACATCACCAGAGCGGTGTATGGAAGCTTCGACTAGTCATGCTAGTTGTGCAGATTAATACTTATCCGGCTCTGTGCACAATTTGCGCCGGTTCACAAAAACATGGAACATTCATAAAAATATATAATCAATTAAAAAAAATTAAAAATAAATAAGAAATTCTAAACAAAACGATCTGTGTGCCAGGAGCTTCTATGATGGATCATTCAGGGTAGGTTCATGTGGATTTTGGAGTGGAGTGAATTCTGCTCCTACATGGACATGATAAAATGCTTCAAATACTCTCGGAATAAGTTTTCTATTTCTATCAATGGGAAAATACACCTATGTGGTATATGCATAGGGCCTTTTTTTCCAGATCACTTTTTCTTCAGGGGTTTCTACAGTACACATTACATACATTTCTTAGTCATTTGCTTTTAGAAACATATACATCAACAAAATCAATACATGTACGTCAACAAAATGTTTATACTAAGCGACTGAGCTGCGTTTTTTTGCTGTCATCTCCAAAAATTACGGCAAAAACTAAGCGTTTCGCCACAATTTTCGAAAATCTTGTTCAAAAGACATTGCACGATAACATCATGTCTCTCCGCTCAGAACAGCGGAGCTGTGGACGCTTCCTGTGCCGCAATCTCAACCCTTACTAGACAATTCTGCTCTAGAAATAATATTCCAAGGGGAAGAACACCTCCAACCGATACAGAGTACAGCTCCGTATTACCCCACGGACAATACCTAGAGGACTAGAATGTGCCCTTTGCGGGGAGTCTAAAGACGGTGCAAAATCTAAACAGATGCACAATTTCATAGGGCGAGGAAAAAAAATATTTAAAAAAAAAAAGGAAATAAACCCCCTCCCTATATGCCGTGATTCAGTTACATAAAGGGAATACAGACATACAAAAGGTAAAGTACACAAAAATGCAGCAAGAAAAGCTGGAAATATAAACGTCCATTATTAGAACGCACGGAATGCGGCGCACGATACAACATTCTTCTGTTTAACCCCTCAACAGCCAGACAAACACCTTCCAAATCCCTGGGGTGCACTCTACAGCCTTCCTGGAAGTGAAGGGGTTACAGGAGCGCAGCACAATGGTAAGTGTAAGAGGCAGCAGGAAATCCTCTTAATTCAGTCAGCATTAGAGGCGCAGAGACAATGCGCTGCCACCCACTCTCCAGCCTGAAGGAAGGCAGCCGAGATACATGGCGGTGTATGGGGATAGGGATGGGGGAACCTGTAGCTTGACGAGCTGCGCTTTCCTCCTCGCCCACATCCTGGTAGGGTGGATATTGGGGGGCGCTCGTAGGCCAGGGTCTTGCGGAGTGACTGCAGGCACTGAGGCAGGTGCTGCTCTCGAGGAGTGTGCACATGAGTGACAGGCGACAGGTACGTGCCTGGGAGCGTCTCACGCCCCAATGAGAGCGCATCTCTGCTGTAATCCTACACATTCCCACAGCTTAACAACAGGCCCCAAATATTAGATCCTCCCTTTCTCCAGCCACAAAATTATTAATAAGCAGTGGGCTCAGCCCACACATAGAGAGAATTCACACAGGCTCATAAGAAATAGTAAAAAAAAAAAAAAAAACACACAACACTTTACAAAATTATCCCCTTAATGACCGCCAATACGCCTTTTAACTGACCTGAGATATAGGAGAATAGCCTTCCCATACAGGTGACAATCCAGCAGCTGTCGGCTGTACACTATAGCTGACAACTTGCTACATTATCCACGATCAGTGTTTGCACCGTCCATATCTGTTTAACCCCTAAGGCTGGGTTCACGTTACGTTTAAGCAGTCCGTTAACACCGCCACTAAGCCCTATTTCGGGCGCATCGCCAACGCATGCCAAAATGGGTGTGCACTAGCGATGTGCTATCATTGAGTGACGGACCGTGGGACGCGGGCTGCAGCGTTTCCGGGTCCGTCACCACTAGTGCAGATAGAGCATCTGCTAGTTCTATCTGCGCTGGCGGGATCGAATTTCGGCACTTGCGTTAACAGCAGCCTGTTTAATGCAGGTATTGAACGGGTTGCTTTAACGCAATGTGAACCTAGCCTTAGATGCTGCTGTCAATAGTGACTAAATCATATAAATGGTTAACAGAGTGTGTGGGCTTCCTCTTTATCCCAATTGGTACCCTCAGATCATGACTGTGTGGTCCTGATGTTTGCGATGGCATTTCATGACCAAATAGCGGCCTAAGAGTCTGCCGGCTGTTGTAACCTGTTCAGAAGTTAGCGACATTTAGGCTGTGTGCACACGTTGCTGATTTTTCGCATTTTTTCGCGATAAAAACGCTATAAAACCGCAAAGAAAACAGCATACAATTAGCATCCCATCATTTAGAATGAATTCCGCATGTTTTGTGCACATGATGCGTTTTTTTCCGCGAAAAACACGCAGCATGTTCATTAATTTTGCGGGTTTTTTTTTGCGGATTTCCCACTATACAACGCATTGGGAAATGTCCGGAAAAAAACGCATTAAAAACGCACCAAAAACGCATGCAGATTTCTTGCAGAAAATTTCAGGTTTTTCTCAGGAATTTTCTGCAAGAAATCCTGAACGTGTGCACATAGCCTAAAGTAGTAAAAATACACATTTTCATTCCTATTATGCCACTTTGCATTAATTCCTGAAAAGCACCTGAAGGGTTAATAAACTACCTGACAGTAGTTTTCAATATGTCAGGGGGCGCTGATTTAAAATGGTTTAACTTTTGGGGGTTTCCCAATATATGGTACCCCTGAAAAAATAAAATTTTGTAAATTTCCTTGAAAAAATTAAAAATTACTGCTACATTTTTTAACCTCCTAAAATGCTACCAAAATAAAATAACATTGTACAACTGGTGCTGGTGTAAAGTCGACATGTGGGAAATGTTATTTATTAATGCTTTTCTGCGGTATGACTATCTGGATTAAAGGGATAAACATTCAAAGTTTGAAAATTGCTAATTTTTGAACATTTTTCTAAAATTTCTGATATTTTTTTTTATAAATAAACACAAAACATGTCCACCTTAATTTACCATTATCATAAAGTATAATGTGTCATGAAAAACCAATCTCAAAATCACTGGGATATGTTGAAGCGCTCCAGAGTTATTACCACATAAAGTGATACTGGTCAGATTTCAAAAATTTGGCTCCGTCACTAAGGGGTTAAAGGGAGTCTTCTCAGTCCCCCCAAAAATCTGCATCTAAGTAATCGCAGGTTCTACTAAGAGGAGCCAAAGCCCTCACAACTGTTCTTTATTCCTACATGCAAAAGAGGTGCTGGGAGCACTGTGGGTGGGACCATGCAGTTTGGGGCATGGTGGCTGGGGCTGCACAGTATGATACACCCTTCCTTGCCACTATTTTTCTGACCCCACCGACAATGCTACAAGCACCTCATTTGCATATTCCATTTACTATTATTTCACTAAGTCAATTAAAATAAAAAGGAAGAATGCAATCAAATAAAAAAAATCTTAACCATGCAGCTCTGTGCGTCTCCATGGTAACAGACTACAAACAAATCCTATATAGTCAGATTTTACAGTCGTGTCTATCGGTTTCCGACTTCTTGATAACATACATTGGCAGGTCGGTAAAGTGTAGGGGGCCAGATTGAAGCCACTGACTGCAGGAGCAGACTTGTTTGTCATGTTACCATGGTGACATATTGGTCTGCATGGGGGATGTAGATGCAAATATATTTTTAATTAGAACCATTTTAATAGTTAGTTACTTTAATTTTTCTTGCATTAGAATAAAAAAAATCCTCCAATGTCATTTAATATCCTTTAAATCCATTAGCGGTGTATATCTTGCTATTGCACGCGTAATCGAGAAGACAATATCCTATTGTAATGTTTTATACAGGCATCTATAGGGTTAAGTGTGGTGTATGTGTTGGCTTTTGTCCTGTGCGTATGGGTGTGTATGTGTGGGTGGGTGGGTGTATGGCGTTCTATCGCTTTGTTAGGACTCGGAGTATTCGGATATTAGCTGGAGAATGTCTTATACGCCATTGTGTTTATTGCAGTCATTCCAGCAATGTGGGTAGTGCCACCCCCTACTGACAGGACCCTCTGATCCAAGACATCGCTCACATCTGGAGAGCCGCATGCGGCGGGGATGGGCAGCACGCACACACAGCGCCTCCAGGGAACCCTCACTCTGCAAAACATGACAAATTAAAGAGGATTTTATCTAATGGATCACAAAAGAAAGTGCTCACTTGAAGTGACTTTAAAGAGTAATCATCTTTTTAATTATTACTTCATAATTCAATAGCACGTATGAATATAAGAAACCCTGTAATATGTCTGATGAGCGAAATCTGTTTTTTTTTTCCCACTCCCAATTCTTAACTAAAATCTGTATTTGCTTAAAGACATACTGTAGATTCCCCTTTACGGAGATAGGAGATGACAGATGGTGCTTCTAAAATCCTATCCTATGGAGCTAGAGGCTGACGGACATTTTGCTGCAAGTTCCATACAACTTTATGAGCACCAACTATCACCTCCTATCTCATCAATGGGCAAGTCTGTATTCACGGATGACAGATTTCACCTATGAATTGAGGATGCTGAGAAAGAATGAACTGGAGGAGAAAGAAGCAGATTTCTCTGATAAGATACAGCAGGTGAAATAAATAGTGAGCGCGTCACCAATTTCATAAGTAAATCTATTTCTAAAGGTGCTATTGACATGAAATTCTCACCAGATTTCAGTAACAACCCATCCAATCCACAAAGGCAAATAAATCAAACCATTGCTGTCCATAAATCAAGTTATATGTGTAATAATGAGAAAGGACACAGGGATAAAGTACTGAACACATTTAGGCTATGTGCCCACATTCAGGATTTTTAGCCTTTTATTTAATGTTTTTACCGCCGTTTTCCGCTTAAAAAACGCTTACATTAAGCATCCCATCATTTTAATGCATTCCACAATTTTTGTGCCCATGCTGCGTTTTTTTTTTTGCGCAAAAAAACGCAGCATGTTCATTAATTTTGTGGATTTTTCGCGGTTTTGCCGCTATATTAGACTACATGCACATGGTGCGGATTTTTCCGCACCGTTTTTTGAAAAATGCGTAGGTAAAACGCACTGTGTTTTACCGTTGTTTTCTTGCGTTTTTTGTGTGCATTTTACCTGCAGTTTTACACCTGCGGATTCCTATTGAGGAGCACAAAAAATTGACATGCTGTGGAAAATACAATGCAGCGTTTCCGCGCAGTATTTTCTGCACATGGACACAGCGGATTTGGTTTTCCATAGGTTTACATGGTACTGTACAACACACGGAAAACTGCTGCGAATCCGCAGCAGCCAACTTGCTGCAGATCTGCAGGCAAATACACACCGTGTGCATATAGCCTTATTGCATTGGGAAGCTCCGGAAAAAACGCAAGAAAAACACGGAAAAAAAACGCGAGCGGATTTCCTGCGCAGGGAGTCCGGTTTTGCTCAGTAAAGTTCTGCAGACATTCTGCAACGTGGGCACATAGCCTTACTGAAATTTATTTAATACTTCGTACAAAACCCGTTGTTGGTGATGAAGCTTCAAGACGTCTGCTGTATGGAGAAACCAGTCGCCTGCATTGCTCAGGAGTGATATTGCCCATTCTTCCACACAAACACTTCACATCCTGTAGGTCCCGTGGGCTCCTCAGAACTCTGAGCTTTAGTTTGTTCCATACATTTTCTATTGGATTCAGGTCCTGTGATCGGCTCGGCCAATCTAAGCAGCTTCATTTTCCTTTCTCTGAAACCAATTTAGAGTTTTTTGGCAGTGTGTTTGGGATCATTGTCTTGCCGAAATGTCCACCCTTGTTTCATGTTCATCATCCTGGTAGATGGTGCTAGATTTTTTTCAAGAATGTCTTAGTACATTTGTCCATTCATCATTTCTTCAGTTATATGAAGTTTGCCAGTGGCATGTGCTGAATAACAGTCCCACACCATGATGTTCCCACCTCCAGACTTCACTGTACAGGTATGGTGTTTTAGTGGTGATATGTAGTGCCTTTTGGCCTCCACACATGGTGTGTATTATGGCATCCAAAGAGTTAAATTTTTCTTCTTATCTGATCAGACTATATTCACTCAGTAAATCACAGGATTGTCTAAATGTCGTTGAGCAAACTTTAAAAGCGCGCTTGAACATGCCTTTTGTTCAGCAATGTAGTCTTGCGTGGTGAGCGTGCATACAGGCCATGGGGGTTGAGTGCATTACTTATAGCTTTTTTTAAATAACTGTACTTGCTGATTCCAGGTCTTTCTGTAGCTCTCCATAGGTGGTCCTTGGCTCTTGGACAAATCTTCTGACAATCCTTTTCACTTCTGTCTGAAATCTTGAGGAGAGCACCTGGTTGTGGCCAGCTTATGGAGAAATGATGCTCTTTTCACTTCCGGATTATGGCCCCACAGTGCTCACTGGAACCTTCAGTAGTTTAGAAGTTCTTCTTTTAACAATGAAATCAGTATGTTTCCAACAATAAGGTTGCGAAAGTCTTGAGATGGCTCATTGGTTTTTCCCATCATGGGAGGCTTCTTGTGTGGCACCTTGGTAATCAGACACCTTTTTATAGGCCATCAGTTGAACTAGCTGATATTATCAGTGAATAAGTGGCAGGATTACTTTCTAATTACTGATAGATTTCTGCTTGTGTCATGACTATCCATGGCTTTTTGCACCTCTCTATTCATGTGTTCAATACTTTTTTCCTGTGTCATTCTCATTATTATACATAACTTAATTTCTGGACATCTATGGTTTGATTTCTTTGCCTGTGTGGATTGGATGGATTGTTCCCAACATCTGTTGAGAATTTCGTGTCATGAGCACCTTTAGAAATAGATTTACTTATTTCACCCGCTGTATATTACAAAGTTGCTTATCTTCACATGTGCAATTGGTAACAACAAAAATCAATAAATAAAATGATAGTTACTCTTTAATACTTTATGGGTCAATAACCAATGATGCCCTTAAAATCTATAGATGTAATTAACTGCCTGAAGCGTGTGCCAGGAAATTAATTTGCAGCGCTGGGTGACTACACCAGCAATCACCGCTGGCTGCAAAACAATTTATTATATAAGCAGCCAATATGGGTATGTGATTGGTGCCAAGCTCTAAGACGCACCCATGGGTCTAGAAAAGTATGTACCAAAAGGTCCCAACCACTTCAAGACCTAATAACTATATAAAATGTGTGGTGAGCGGAGCCGTGTACTAGACCTGCAGCCGTACAGCAAGCTGCATAATGCCCTGGATTGCCGACACTGCCCTGAGGTGCCAGATTTAGGGAAAGTCCACCAATGTATCGTAGCTGTATTTTCTGCTCTGTATTACAGCCCAACTGCGGTTCTTGTGACGCAGACTGTCATAGGTATCTATGACACTGTTGGTTCCTGGCTTTTATACGCCAGAATAGAGATATGCTAAATCCGACCGCCATGTGATGCTACATTTATTCCGCAACAGGTCCTCTAGGGACAACACCAAGATTGGCAAGCATTTAAGGGCACAATCATCTGCTAGCTGGGGGTGCCCTATGGGCCACAAATTTAAAGAAGTTGTCTCAGATGAGACGTTATCCTTAATGGGGTCTTACCTACCATTATCGCTGGTCCGTATTATGCCTGCTAGTCCTAGTTAATGGAAGTTCACCGGAGCATATAGCGGTGATTACTTTTGATCCATATTACGACTGTTGGTCCCAGTATGGGAAAATTTGCCTGAGCATATAGCAGCCATCACTTCTGGTCTGTATTACAGCTATTGGTCCCAGTAAGAGAAAGTTCATGGGAGCATATAGCGGTCATTACTTTTGATCCGTATCACGACTGTTGGACCCAGTACGGGAAAATTTGCCTGAGCATATAGCAGCCGTCACTTCTGGTCTGTATTACAGCTGTTGGTCCCAGTAAGAGAAAGTTCATGGGAGCATATAGCGGTCATTACTTTTGATCCGTATCACGACTGTTGGACCCAGTACGGGAAAATTTGCCTGAGCATATAGCAGCCGTCACTTCTGGTCTGTATTACAGCTGTTGGTCCCAGTATGGGAAGGCTCACCGGAGCATATAGCGGTCATTACTTCTGGTCTT
Organism: Ranitomeya imitator; assembly: GCF_032444005.1. Classification (NCBI taxonomy): domain Eukaryota; kingdom Metazoa; phylum Chordata; class Amphibia; order Anura; family Dendrobatidae; genus Ranitomeya; species Ranitomeya imitator. The sequence goes on along the minus strand of NC_091282.1, from coordinate 750,790,596 downwards.
TATTACAGCTGTAAGTCCCAGTATGGGAAAAGTCGCCTGAGCATTACAACCACAAATCCTGGATCCAACCAACATCATCATATATAGCTATGATACTAGTCCGGGTTACGAACCATAAGTAACAGTTACTTTACAAACAAAAGGTCTGCTTTAGTGTCTCTCCGTTCTGGATTCTAAGTGGGGTTCGAAGTGGAGAAACCAATCATTATATCGCCCGTATGCTCCAATGCCTTGATAGTGCAACCCCTTCCTTTATAAGGCAGGGTGTATACCATTATACTCTAGGATTTTTAGCCATGTGGCCATTGAGAAAGACATTCATCATTGTTGGGTAATATAAGTGTCTTCTTCATAAAGGTCTCGAAAAACACACAGTGACATCCAGGATGGCTGCGGTCAATCATGTTGGGGGCCGCTGCTGTTTACACAGGGAGTAATATGCTGAATGCGGCATTCTTGTGCTGCTGACTAAGAGTTAAAGGCTTATTAACACTCCATAGCGGTGTGAGGGAGGTCAGGAGAATGACCCAGAAGCCTAGCCAGGAGATCTCCTCATACACCAGGCACGTGTGCAGGGATTTTCGGATTACATGCTTTCAGAAACTGATGCAAATGTTACGGGTTACTGTGAATCATGGGGTCACTCGGTTATCCATACAGGCAGGCTATCATGGCGCCAATACTGTATTATTCCATAGCTCTTTATCACCAATGTCTAATCTATAGAAGCAGAACATTTCATCTTTATGTGTAGATACAAAATCTGTATGTTGCATTACAAATAGTGGCGTAAAAGTTTTTTAAAAGTAATTTAAAGGAATTGTCAAAAGATAGAAAAAATTTGCCGCCTTTTATCTTTGCAATCTCACTACATAAATAGAGAAGAGCTATACTATTAGCCAGACCCCCACTAACAAGAAAGGCGCCGTTTCTGTGAAAAAGCAGCCATGTCTTCCTAATAACATATAATCCCTTTAAATCCCGCCCCTTGGACTTGCTTCTCAAAGTTCAGAGTCCGGATGGTAGTCTCTCCTGCTAGCACACAGCGATTGTCCGTTTCCTGTTAGAGTATTTAATGGAAGCGTCAGTCATCGTGCACAAATATGGAAGGCCACATTTTGAACTCACTAGTTCTGACGAGAGGGGCCGTGTTATTCGCCTCTCCTGGGACCAGTGTCGGGCACCACTACGTCCTTCTCTTTTGGCCAGCTTTCTCTGTTGCTTGGGGCCATTTCCATCAAACACACCCCACTGATTTCAAGCTCATTGGCCACCTCAGACACCTGGCATCCACACCGCTATCATGGACTGCAGGTCTGCTCTAGACTCTCTTTCAAAACCAGCTCTGCCTGGACCTTGGGACAAACCCAGCTCAGTTACATTTCTAGATAAGTCTGCCACACTGCTGGCCAGATGCATCTTGGACTTTGAGACACATCCAGCCTTACCACACAACTGTACCAACGCTGCCTTGGACTCACTTAGCTCTGCTATATTACTGACTCAACTCTGCCGTACTGCGGTGACAACTCTGGTACCTCACTGTGTAACTCTGCTATATAATTATAGAACTCCGCACTGGTTCTTCAATTCTGAGTAAACTCTGCTACATCGCCAGCCCAGCTCTACCTTTAATCCTCAGCTCTGCATTATCGGTACCTTTACTCCTGTAAGGCTACGTTCACATTTGCGGCGCAGCCGCGGCGACGCACGCGCCATGCGCCCCTATATTTAACATGGGGGCGCATGGACATGCGTTGCATTTGCGTTTCGCTGCAGCGCATGCGTCAGGGCGCAGGGAACACAGCATGATGTAGTTTTTCCTGCGCCCAAAACCATGCAAAAAGCGACGCATGCGTCGCAAAACGCAGCGTTTGTGCAAGCGTTCATATTTGCGTTGTGCGTTGCGTCGCCGACGCTGCGCCGCACAACGCAAATGTGAACGTAGCCTAAGAAGTACAACACTGCCATAATCTCATCTCTGATGCATCGGATGTTGTGCTTCCCATTTTCTCCTGTTTCCATTCTGCCACCATTGATTCAGGTGTTTATCCGGTTGTCCCTGCTGCACCAACGTCATCGGTCCGTGCTGCATAAAAACTGCTCATCCAGACCAACGGTTGTTGGGATCCATCTCACAAGGTGACACGCAACAAAACGGAGCCAGAAAGATTTGTTTGCGCACTACTCGTATTAAAAGTTCAGGTAGTACAGCAACAGATTATCTTGGATGCTTTACTAAAAAAATAAATGGTAATTAACGTTACCCAAGGGAATAAAAACCATTTACTCAAAACAAGACAGAACTGTTGCTCACTAATCAGTTCCAACAAGGCAGAGAAATTAAATTTAAGCCCCAAGCTTCACGAGACATTACCTCAAACTAAAAAGTCTTTGCCGGGCAGACGAGAAATTATCAGGTTATGTTCAAGTGTTATCATCCTCTGCCTGGAAGAAGCCGGAGATAGAGGAAGATTTCCGGGAAGGAGATTAATGTACGGACACAGATTCTCGGAGTAAGGGCACTCCTTATACATGGTCCTTCTCTTCTATAAACCAAGAATGGAACTGGACCACCAAAATGGGAAAAAAGGAAAACCTTGCCCCTTTCTTCTCTCCTCCTTGGTAGAAACTACATGGTACATGTATATGGTATGAAAAATAGGAAATTAGGGTCTCCGTGTGTAAAAAGCTTCGGCAACGAGAGAGAATGCATATGTTTGCTGCAGGTGCTTAAAAAGCTGTAAAATATAATTTGCAATACAATATACAACAATATATATTTTTAATATATTTTTCCTGGTTTGCTTTTAGTAAGACTGAAACAATAATACAAGTAGATGAAGCCACTTTAATAAGGGAACTTCCCGAATAACAGGACTCAAAGGAGACGAGGACGTTAATCAGCAAAGGGAGACCAAAACTTGGACTCCGTGTGAATGTTTTTGTTATCTCTCAATGTCCAGCTTTTCAGCCAGACACCACTGTAAAGTTGCATATTTTGGACTGATATTAGCTTCAAACTCGTCCAATGTAAGTCACTTTTAAGCTATGTGCACACGTTCAGGTTTTTTCGTGTTTTTTTTTCCGCGGTAAAAACGCTATAAGGGTATGTGCACACGTCAGGTTTTTTTCCTGACAAAATCCGGAGAAATCTGCCAGAAAATCGCGTTTTTTTCCGCGCGTTTTTCGCGTTTTTTTTTTTTTTTTCCTGAATGCATGAAATCCGCAGAAAATCCGCAAAAAGAATGAGCATGGCCATTCTTTTTGCGGATTGCGTTTTTTTTGCGGAAAAAAACGCATACATCTGCACAAAAAATGCGGAATGCATTCTAAATGATAGGATGCATAATTTGAGCATTTTTTATGCGGATTTATAGCGTTTTTATCGGGAAAATCCGCAAAAAAAACGCGAAAAATCCGGACGTGTGCACATACCCTAAAAACTCATTAAAAACGCATACATTATGCATCCTATCATTTAGAATGCATTCTGCATGTTTTGTGCACATGATGTTTTTTTCCGTGAAAAAAAAACGCATCGCGAAAAAAAAGCTGCAAGTTCATTCATTTTGCGGATTTTCTGTGTTTTTCCCCCTATTCTATGCATTTGGGAAAAAACGCACAAAAAACGCGTGAAAAACGCATGAAAAAACGCGTGAAAAAAACGCATGCGGATTTCTGGCAGAAATGTCCGTTTTTTGTCAGGAAAATTTCTGCAAGAAATCCTGACGTGTGCTCATACCCTAAAGCTGCATATTTTGGACTGATACGAAGTGTGAACCTAGCCGGGCTCCGACCGATGGGTGAGGAAATACAGGCTTTGTTGTGCATCTTCCTGATATTGTTACATTGTCTACCAAAGTGACACGGTTGGTTCCTCTGGAACGAGATAAGATGGTATGATATTAGCTTCAAACTCTTCCAATGCAAGTCACTTTTACACCCAGATTTTAGAGTAAAAGAACAAATGAAGCAGTTAAATTATCTACGTGTATCATTAACAGTAATAACTAAAATTAGCGTGAAGAGAAATAACATAGGCTTCTTAAAAGTTGCGTGTGTGCTTTGAGATCATCACAAATGTGAAAATAATTTAAAAAAATTGAAGAATGGAGCTTGTAATTAACAGACAATAAAATATCTCCAGTTACAGTCACACTGCCCCACAAAACAGACACATCTAGAACCACGCAGCATAGTCAGCCGGCTTACCGTCAGTGCCACTGTTGTATGCCGCTTTATACTGTCCGAAGAATGGTGCCACACAGACTGATACTAAAATACTGTACACTAATAGGACATCATTAATCCCAAATGGAACATGATTACCAGGGCTGTGGAGTTGGTAAGCCTAGCCTCCGACTAGCTGACTCCCGACTCCACAGCACTGGTCACTACTGAGCATGTACATAAAGTGCAGCACAGATTCATCTCAACTAAAAGCCGAAATCCTTAGATCAGGAACAGAACAGACATTTATTGGACATTTCATAACTTTCCCAAATTATGAAAACATTTACAGCATGTCCTGCATTGTACTACTGTACCCAATTTATTATATATTTTAGGAGCCGGAGTCAGTCCATTTGATACCGCATCCAATTCCACCAAAATGGACACCAACTCTACAGCCCTGAATGCCCCTTTCTAAGGTGCTGAGACAGAACTGTAAAGATGCTTGGTTCACCAGAAATAAAGGAGAGAGAGGAGAGCGACAGAGGGGGAGAGAGAGGAGAGCGACAGAGGGGGAGAGAGAGGAGAGCGACAGAGGGGGAGAGAGAGGAGAGCGACAGAGGGGGAGAGAGAGGAGAGCGACAGAGGGGGAGAGAGAGGAGAGCGACAGAGGGGGAGAGAGAGGAGAGCGACAGAGGGGGAGAGAGAGGAGAGCGACAGAGGGGGAGAGAGAGGAGAGCGACAGAGGGGGAGAGAGAGGAGAGCGACAGAGGGGGAGAGAGAGGAGAGCGACAGAGGGGGAGAGAGAGGAGAGCGACAGAGGGGGAGAGAGAGGAGAGCGACAGAGGGGGAGAGAGAGGAGAGCGACAGAGGGGGAGAGAGAGGAGAGCGACAGAGGGGGAGAGAGAGGAGAGCGACAGAGGGGGAGAGAGAGGAGAGCGACAGAGGGGGAGAGAGAGGAGAGCCACAGAGGGGGAGAGAGAGGAGAGCGACAGAGGGGGAGAGAGAGGAGAGCGACAGAGGGGGAGAGAGAGGAGAGCGACAGAGGGGGAGAGAGAGGAGAGCGACAGAGGGGGAGAGAGAGGAGAGCGACAGAGGGGGAGAGAGAGGAGAGCGACAGAGGGGGAGAGAGAGGAGAGCGACAGAGGGGGAGAGAGAGGAGAGCGACAGAGGGGGAGAGAGAGGAGAGCGACAGACGGGGAGAGAGAGGTGACCGACAGAGGGGAGAGAGAGAGGTGACCGACAGAGGGGAGAGAGAGAGGTGACCGACAGGGGGAGAGAGAGAGGTGACCGACAGGGGGAGAGAGAGAGGTGACCGACAGAGGGGGAGAGAGAGGTGACCGACAGAGGGGGAGAGAGAGGTGACCGACAGAGGGGGAGAGAGAGGTGACCGACAGAGGGGGAGAGAGAGGTGACCGACAGAGGGGGAGAGAGAGGTGACCGACAGAGGGGGAGAGAGAGGTGACCGACAGAGGGGGAGAGAGAGGTGACCGACAGAGGGGGAGAGAGAGGTGACCGACAGAGGGGGAGAGAGAGGTGACCGACAGAGGGGGAGAGAGAGGTGACCGACAGAGGGAGAGAGAGGTGACCGACAGAGGGAGAGAGAGAGAGAGAGAGGTGACCGACAGAGGGAGAGAGAGAGAGAGAGGTGACCGACAGAGGGAGAGAGAGAGAGAGAGGTGACCGACAGAGGGAGAGAGAGGTGACCGACAGAGGGAGAGAGAGAGAGGTGACCGACAGAGGGAGAGAGAGAGAGGTGACCGACAGAGGGAGAGAGAGAGAGAGGTGACCGACAGAGGGAGAGAGAGAGAGAGGTGACCGACAGAGGGCGAGAGAGAGAGGTGACCGACAGAGGGAGAGAGAGAGAGAGGTGACCGACAGAGGGAGAGAGAGAGAGAGGTGACCGACAGAGGGAGAGAGAGAGAGAGGTGACCGACAGAGGGAGAGAGAGAGGTGACCGACAGAGGGAGAGAGAGAGAGAGGTGACTGACAGAGGGAGAGAGAGAGGTGACCGACAGAGGGAGAGAGAGAGGTGACCGACAGAGGGAGAGAGAAAGGAGACCGACAGAGGGAGAGAGAGAGGAGAGCGACAGACGGAGAGAGAGAGGAGAGCGACAGAGGGAGAGAGAGGATAGCGACAGAGGGAGAGAGAGGATAGCGACAGAGGGAGAGAGAGAGAGAGAAAGGGATAGTGAAAAAGCGAGAGAGAAGAGATCGGATGAGATTATGTAAAATAGACAGGTCAAATACAGAAGATGGATGCGAGAGAGAGAACAGAAAATAGAAAGAAAAAAAATAGACATAAGAAATAGAAAATGGAAGAGAGATACAAGTAAGATACAAAATAAATAGGGGAGAGATATAAGATCTATAGATATGAAATAGATACAAGACAGAGATATAAAAGAAAGATATACAGTACATTGAGCAAGGCTGAACACTGTCTCTCTGAGAACTGCACATATTAGGTACACAATGAAATCTACAAAGCTTAGCAGTAATGTAGATGCGTCTCCACCAACTGGACGCAGAAGAGACATCACACCGTATAATACATCTACGACTAATTCCAGAAAACACAAGGTATACTGTACGGAGCCTTCTGTTACCGTTGTGACGCTCCCCCATGTGACGGTGTAGGAGGACACACTGATCTTGCTGAATTCTCCATCAGAGGTGATCTCCTGAACGCTCTCCAAGTGGGTCAGCTCCATGACAGGTTTTATTTTAACGAATTATCAATGGAAGCCAAAGGAGGTTTTGAAAAAAACAAAAACTAAATCAAACCATGTGGAGCAGGAAGGAAGAAATAACTACAGCACAGAAATAGTCCTTCATGCTCCAGAGCTGAACTCCAGGAAAAGTATATTGTAATTACACACTGCGGTGGCGTCCGGAATATTGGTGCGCGGCTTTATCAATATGAAAATCTGTCCTTGTACGTGGATCAGCAATCAGTGAATGGAAAAGACTAGTGGATTTTGCCAGCAGTCAGACACCTAATCAAGGCAAGATCAAGCTAGCTGTCAGCTCCCATCAGCGTCATGTCCTGCACAGTCTGTACTAGCTGCGCGAGGTCCTCATGCAGCACATCACATCCCCACCCACCCGCATCCCCTCATCTCTGCTGGTAATGTGCGGGCACCTTCCTTTTGCATAGTATTTGAACAAAATGAATTTTCATCAGGTACAAACAATCTCTGGGGACGGGGGGCTCGGTGCGCTCACTAATCGAGAACATGGCTGTTCAAGAGTTCACAATCATTTCAAACAATAAAGAATCGGGAGAAGAAGATACTTCCATGACTCACACGGTATGCAAGTACAGGTGACCGGCCCACAGCTATTCATGGAGGGGACGGGATCTTAATCACTTGAAATATTACTTTAGGGGGCTGAACTATGAGTAATTTTCTAATAGAAAGGAAAGGGGAGGCAAGGACGAGGAAAGGGGAGGCAAGGACGAGGAAAGGGGAGGCAAGGACGAGGAAAGGGGAGGCAAGGACGAGGAAAGGGGAGGCAAGGACGAGGAAAGGGGAGGCAAGGACGAGATAAAAGAGCAGAGGATTTGAACTCTAGGGCCAATTAATGGATGTAACAATCCTAAAAGTAACATTAACCCTTCAAAGAGAGTCTTGCTACATGATTTAGGATAAGAAAACAAACCAGACACTCCATTTGCAGACACGTGTTTGGGAGTGATCTGGATAGGTGAGAGGGCGTCTGACAAGTCCTTTTTAAATTAGGAAAGAGTGGCACAAGATCCCAAATTACTAAACAATGATAAGCATAATGATTCCTGAAGCTAAAGACCTCTACACGTTACATATACCATAATAGCACAGGCACCAGCCACCCCTCTTAAACCTTCCTATTTGGGGGAACCCTGGGTCCATTCCTAGATCCCATTTTCAGAGACAATGTCACATTTGTAAAAACAAATTTCTTTGCTGCCACTTGTTTGTCCGCCTAAATGATATGACCTGACACTAAAATTATAGTTTAAAGCCATAAACAAAACACAATGACACACTTATTTCAGAAAACAGCTTAACCGAGGTGGCAAAGCCCTGAACAAAGGGAATCCGTGCGCTGTTCTTGTGTGGCGGGCACGGACATGCGTTGTTTTAATTACCTGTCTGCAAAATATCATGGTGCCATGCCACGTCAGATTGGCAGCTGCGCAGAATGAAAAGTACACCACTGGCAGGAAAAGTTACTTTCCATCCCTCCACAAGAAGTTATGTAACTTCTTAATTCATCTTTAATTTCCTTCCGGCATTGATTTAGTAATTCGAGCCTTGCTGTTGCCAAAGTAAACCCAAAATATGCACGGGACTGCCGTGCCTGTATCTGAGCAAGTGTTAGATCGTAGGAAGACGTTTCCAGCCTAGGCACATATGTAGGTAAACTATGGCACATGCTGTGAAAATACAATGATAAATGAGACCACAGACCTAACAGGGCCCAACCGGCATCTGCCGGGCTAGTATATATATTAATATAGCTATTATAGGTGAGCATAACCTTCTTCTATAGTCTGCAGACCCCCCCCCCCAAAAGTGGTTCAAACTTATCTTATGTTTGCACCAAGCGTAAAACCATAAATTAGTGCCCATAAATCGATCGATACCAAGGATGCAATATCCCCAACAAGTGGTGGTGAAATCAGAGAATATTTATAATAGAAGTAAAGTCTAACAGAAGGAGATTCTGGGAAAAGCCCAGAAGATGATCATATGTAGTGAGAAGGTGACTACCGAGGACAAGACGGACGGATGTACCCGAGAACTGACAACAATAAGAGAAGCCAGGACACCATGGTGGAATCATAGGTCACTTGCGCGCCATGGCGGCAGTAATGATCCCAGGCAGAAGCGCCATCATCTACAACGACGGTTCAAGTGATAACTTGTCTTACCCCATTTTCAAGACGCTTCTCTCCAGTCAGTCCGTTCCTCTGATTTGGAGCCTGACGAGCAGCTAAAAAAAAAATAAAAAAAAAATAAAACTAAGTTGCCGTACTTTTGTTTCCTTATTATTTAAGTGACCTGTGAAAGAAAATACGGTAATCCTAAAGTGGAATTTAAAACAAAAAAACATTCTCTACTATTTAAAGAACAATACAACTAGAAATGATTAAGAATAGAAATCCTTGAGAGAATATTTTGTACCGCTGCATCCCACTGCAGACGAGGGATCGCCTCCACCCCAGGAGATCTATTGTTCTCATAGCTGTGTAAGAATGTTAGCCCTTCATTGTCATTTTCTTCCTTCTTACCAAAATAGGACAAGTGTATTTTTATAGCAGCTGTGGCTCCAGATCCCACAAGAGGCCACAGAATTTGGGTCAATGCTAATACGGTTTTTCTGAAGGTGCCAGGTATAGGTCCCAGTACAACTAAAAGAATGACACCAGTCTTGTAGTAATCTCATGTGCCAGCGCCGAGAAATCACGTTTAGAAGTCATATGTAAAATAGCCTGAAAGTGCACTGACACCCCCAATGCACTTGCAAATTAGTCTGGCAGTGCACTGGGGGCGTGTCAGTGCACTTTCAGGCCAATTTGCATATGACTTCGAAGCTTGATTTCTCAGCACTGGCACATGGGGTTACTACAAGATGGGTATCATTTTTCTTGTCGTTGTATGCCCTATACAGCCGTACCACCAGTTTTAGTAGAACAATAAACTAGAATGGTTCCCTATTAAGATTAAATGCGTATTTTCTGAGGCAGAGATCCTTGGATACTTTGCATTTCTGCAGCCACTTCATAATTAGCCCGGGAGACTAAAGCCAACTTTAGGTAGGAGGCTACCTATTTCTGCATTGATTTATTCTGTGATAGGACAAAAAATCAGCACAGAAAATTGACAACTTACCAACACATTGGAAGAAATTAAAAAGGGTGAAATCTGCAGCACATCAGCAAGAATCAGCATGTCGCGCTTGCAGAGTTTCCAAGGATTAGCCTCAGTTTTGTGACAAAATCATAAGAGGATTCGCTGGGAGCAAATGCACCGCCACGTGCCAGCACACCGCTTACACATTATTGCCTTTTAATGCAGTGGTTCATTTCCATTTCTCAGGTTAATTTGGAGTTTACACAAGAAAGTGATTCAGTGGCCAAATCTAGAAAGAAACCAGCAGAAACAGACGTTCTTCCTACCTCAGCTCCACGTACATGCCAAGTCCTAACAGTGGCATCAGTGCACGGTGACCCAGCGCAGGGCTCTGCTATACATCAAGTGTTAAAGTGTCATGACAGTAAAAGTGCTGGCAGCCTGCCAGGCCAGAGGATATAACAAAAGCGCACATTCCTGCTCGGGCTATTATGACGCACGGGCCGCTACTACTCTTACTGACGGGAGACTCTAGTTTTCAAGGAAGCCGGGAAAAAAATGCGCCATTCATCACAAGACCAGTCTATAAAATAACAAGCAGGGCACCAAGAGAAGAAGTGTGCCAGGAAGATGTATAATACATCCGTACGGTCACCGTTCTTTCAAAACTCGGGGTATTGCAGCTCATTCCCAATCAAGAGTCTTAGCTTTTTTTTGTTGGTCCTATTCAGCAACATCAGGTGCGCACTCCGAATATTTCAGATCTCAGACAGGAATTGTAGGTAGCTGTATACTGTGCACCATGACGCCCCCTAGTAACGGATCGATAGGAAGTTTTTCAGCGTTTCTTCACGATACAGAGCTTACCCTGTTCATTGCTTTCCGATGGGAAATCGTCATGACGTAGGAAGAACTTCACCTCCTCCTTTCGGGGACCCCATTTTTGTAAGTGCTCGAACATCAGGTGATCAAAAGGCAAAGGTCGTTCTAAAAAAAAAAAAAAACAAACACGATAATTGCACCAGATGTAATAATTGCAAAAATACAAAAAAATAAAATTTTACCTTTAGATTCACTACAAGTTTCAATGAGGGCCCTGAGCACAAGAGCTTACAATCCATGAGGAAATAGAGGGAGGTGGTGGTTACCGGTGAGTAAAGAGGTTAGTGTCTGAGGGATACCTGAGGTATAGGCCAGCTTCACACGCCTATGTGCAGATCATAATGTCCGGACCAGTGACGGATCTCCTGAGCTAAACATAACAGCTTCAGAGACATACATGAGATGGATGAATTTGGGTCGAGAAACCTGTGACCAGTTCCATACTTGGCTGTCCCCCAAACGGGCTGTGAATTGCGAATGTGTGAAGCGGGCCGGAAATCCAGGCACTAATTTCTAAAATGTAATCGGCCTGGCTGAACAGATGCGTAAAACAGTAGCTGTTAGAAATTAAACTGATTGTCTGGGGCAGTGCATGCCAGTGAAATGATGCAACACAAGAAAAGTTCTGGAGACGGCAACAGGAGATTCTGATTATGACTAAAATTAGTCTTGGATCAATGGCAAAATGAAGAGCACTGGTAAGGTCGTACAGATGCGGAAATGTAGGGTGGTGTACAACTGTGGAAAGGACAGGTAGAGCGATAGACAAAAAGGAGATGTAGGGCAGTGCAGCACTGTAAAAAGGACGGGTTGGGTGGTAGACAGATGAGGAGGAGATGTAGGGCGGTGCGTTACTGTGGAGAGAAATGTTTGGGTGGTAGACAGATGAGGAGGATATGTAGTGCGGTGCAGCACTGTGGAGAGGACAGGTTGGGTGGTAGACAGATGAGGAGGAGATGTAGGGCGGTGCAGCACTGCGGAGAGGACGGGTTGGGTGGTAGACAGATGAGGAGATGTAGGGTGGTGCAGCACTGTGGAGAGGACGGGTTGGGTGGTAGACAGATGAGGAGGAGATGTAGGGGGTGTAGCACTGTGGAGAGTTTTGTGGCGCAGGGCAACAGGTTTATATTCTATTCTACAGTGGATGAGTCACCAGTGTGGTGACTGGCACAGGGTAGAGTAATGGCGGTAATAGTCGGACTAAGGGATAAGCCTGACATTTTCTTGATTGGAAACGTCAAGCATGTTTGATTTTCAGCTGTTGCACAGAACACTCAGGACACATTGCAGGACCGATGATCAAACAATTTTTCCCCATTCTGCTGGTACAGAGTGGTATAAATAAGATGGAGGAGGAACACTGGACTCAGGAACGTCTCCTCCTGTAAGTTTACAGCATTGAATTACATCTTGAAAAAAAGTCCTGTAAAAACTCTGTGCTTTGGTGACCTTGACTGTCTCTGCTTATCGCAAACACTAACAGCTGTCTGGCCGCGATGAGCTGCAGAGCCTCCAACCATATTTATTATGTTCAAAAACCATTACCAGAATGAGTCATCAGGACGGCGCAGAGGGGGAAGAAAAATCGTCAAAAATACATGAGTCAACCAGGCTGCGTTTCTGATTTTGTAAAGGTTCTGTCAGGAAGCGGCTCGAGCGCTCAGAAGAGACGAGTGCGCTAATGCATTTCAGCAACAAACATCTGGAAGCCGGAGCCCCCCAGCGCTGGCGAACTCTAAAAAACATTAAATGCCTCCGAGGAGGGGGAGACGAGGGGCCGCATGGTGCCCGGCCTATCCGATCCTGTTAGATAAAGAGTCCCTTACATTACATGCGGCAGAGCGGGAATTATTAGACGTATTCATCCAAATTGTTATTTGGAACAGAAAAATTATTCAGCGGTAATTAATGGGGCAAACAGCAGCCGAGTACAAGGATACAAGCCGCAGGGTATCAACACAGGGATTACAGTCATTATGGAAGGGTTGACCTCCAGGTATTCACCCACAGGGTCCAGGTATACACCTCCCCCACAGGGGTCCACGCATACACCTTCTCCACAGGTGTCCAAGTATACACCTATAGAAGTGCTCCTGCTGGAAACAGTATCTGGGTGCAGCACCCCGTATGCTCTTGCTGGTAACAATATCTGGGCGCAGCACCCCGTATGCTCATGCTGGTAACAATATCTGGGCGCAACACCCCGTATGCTACTGCTGGTAACAATATCTGGGTGTAGTGCCCCATATGCAGCCACTTGCACAGTATATGGGGACAGTGACCTGTTTGCACCTACTGGTACAGTATCTTGGTGCAGCACCCCATATGCAACTACTGGTACATTATCTGGCTGATGTGACCCATAGCTGCCCGCCAGCACAGTACCTGTCAGCAGTAGCCCATATGCACTTGCTGGTATAGTATCTTGCAGCAGTCCCCCATAACCGCTCGCCAGTACAGCACATGGCTTCAGTACTCCCACATGGCCCATGTGTTGCTGTCTGTGAATTACATGTGAGGGCTTCCTCTTCATATCCTGTGTTACCACGTCACAGAGCACATTGTGCTCTCCACACGTTTACCAGGCACCTCCCCGCGCGTTTACCAGGCACCTCCCCGCGCGTTTACCAGGCACCTGCCCTTGTGTGAGAGACATGTACGTGTGGCTACACTGAATACAAGCCTTTTCTGCACCACAACCGCACATACATGCATGGGACTTGCTGCAGATTATTTTACAAATCCACTTTCAGACAGATACCTTCTCCACAATCCGCAGAACTAGAACAGCGGTAAAAATGTTGTACATCCATAGCAGCATGTCAAGAAGCCAGGAGTACAGAGATCGGCCCGGGGCCAGTATTGTGGTGCCATGGCAGAAGGGGCAAGTATAATGGGTTTTGTTTGTTTTTTTTTTCATTTAACATGGAGCTGTTGCTTTCCACAGGAAAATTTACAACAAAATTTGCCACGGACTGGGACGGGGATGGAGCAGAGACCGGGACAGGGGGCCAGAGAGCCAGAGACTGGGAAGGGAACCTCCACAACCCCATTCCACCCATTTTTCATATTTTATACCATTCAAAACCCTTTATATCAGCAGTACAACCTCTTTAATTTTCCATCCAACATCGATGATTAACTTTATGACGTTCAAGCTCCATTTGATTCCCTTATTATAGGACGACTTACCGTTTCCCCGCCACACTTCTGCCAGGTGGCACGCGCCTTCTCCAGGCTCCTTGCAGAACTCCACCACATCCCGGCATGTCGTCTCGGGAGTTATTGGGACTTCAGTTAATATTTGTTCATTGTTACTGAGAAACACTGTTAATATAGTCTGAAAGAGAAAAAGATAAAGCGCCGGTTACACAGGTCTACGGAGGGACGTATACATTTTCTAGCATCAATGAAACATAAATGAAGACTCTGGAAAATGCTGATGCCTTGATGGTATACCAAGTGCAGGGACTGAAAGGGCATAGTATAACAAGCCCTCACCAATCCTACACATCAGTTGCCTTGGAGAGTTGATTTAACCTACATTTTATAAGGTTCATGACCCATAAACAATAAAAGGAAACTATTCCACTTTGTCTATGATTATTGCAGAATTTTTCATAATTTGGGGTTTGGAAATGAGTAACGTCCTGGCTATTTACAAGGTAAAATTTTGAAGTAGGGAAGGGTCATCAAAAAAGACATGGAAGACTCTGAAGGCACTGGAGAGCTCAGAGATTTTACTGCAACGTGTGAGTAAACTCTACGGCGGAAGGCGATAATGTATGCAGATGTAGACACTAAGTAAGCAATGCTAATGTGCTGGTACACCCGGAGGAACATCCACCGCAGGTTCATTTTTCTGCTTATTTGACTGTGCACATGTAATTTGGACGCAGAAACTAGGTCACCGGAGAGGACGTCTCCTCATGTGTCACCACACAGAACAAAAGCTTCTTTATTTACCGTACATGTATTTTCTAGCACCTCTTAATAACTATGGTGGCGTATATGGGAGTTCTACACGTTTCTACATCTGTCTGACAACACAGGACTTATCCAATATTATGGATTCCAAAGTTCAAACTAAAAGGAATTTTGTTTTTTATCTCTATATTTTTATGAAATTCCTTTGTTATCTACTTAGAGTAGCTCCTGAAGTACCAGAAGAATAAAAGGTAGTGTGCATACTATAGCGAAAAAATGACATGTCAATTGAAGCATTGGCTCTCACCACAAGCCGAGCAGCTGCATGCAGCCTTACATCACCAAGCACAATGCCGAGCGTCGGATGGAGTAGTGTAAAGCCACCACCACTGGGACATGGAGGAGACATCTGTGCCGCGATGGATCACACTTCTGATAGCGGAGTATGGGTTTGGTGAATGGCAGAACGTTACAAGCCCGAGTGCATTGTGCCGCCGTACGGTTTGGTAGAGGCTGGATAATTTCCAATATGTCTTGTTGAAGTAGTAAGATTTTCCTTCACTGGAACTAAATGGCCGAGGCTGACCCCCCAAAAAACAAACCCATAGTATTATCCTATGGGCTTAATTTTCAGGGGTCGGCCTGGGTCCTTTAGTTTCAGTGAAGGAAAATCTTAATTCTTTGGCAAAAGATATTTTGGACAATTGTAGCCTCCAGCTCTGTGGGCACAGTTTGGGGAAGGCTTTTTTTGCTCTCCAAGACGGATAACACCCACGTGGTGCACAGGCGCCCTAGGCAGCTGCCTAGTCTGCCTGCCCCTAACGCCGGCCCTGACTGTGACCAGTCCATAAAGGTATGGTTGGGAAGTCCGATGTGGAAGAACATGCCCCAACCTCAACCCCATCCAACACCTTTGGGATGAACTAGAACATAGACTGTGAGCCCGACCTCTCCTCCAACACCTCATTATCCTTTCAACTCCTAATCCACTGATTTTTCCAATCGTGCCATCATCTACTGTATATTACATTTGTTCCAAAAATTAAAAAAAAAATTTGGACAATTATTTTGGCTTTTCTACAAGACATTTTGCTTTATATTCCTAAATGAAAATTGACTATTGAAAAAAAAAATTATAGGAAAAAAATAAATAAAAGCAATCCAGAAATCCAAAAAGCAATGGAGACTTGGCCCGCTTCTTACTCACACAACACAAAGAAACGTTTGCTGGATGCTCAGCTTATTCCTACGTGATCTCATTATATGATGTATAGAAGAGGAAACCAATACACGCAAGTAGGCAAATATACAGAAAAGTCGTAGTCGTTAGATGAGCCGATCACGTGAGTATTTCTAGACATATCTGAACACTTATACCTATCACTTCTGTGTGCCACCCAGCTTTCCCAGAGCTCTGAACGGCAGACACCCGGCAAAATGGCTACAATCTTCGTAATGCGATAGTAGAATAAATTTGCTTGTATGTATAAATACCATTATGACAAACTTAGCTCTGCTACATCTGCAAAAAAAAACAAAAAAAAAAAACAACTTCTACCTTTCTGTGGATCATCTTCTTCTTCACAGATATGGCTCCCGCCTTATCCCGTGGCAGAGACTTGTCCTTGGCTTTAGCTATGAGGCTCTGCAGGATCATGGTGAACAGATTCTTCATGTGAAATTGCGCGGAAAAAGGGGATCATTTAGGGGGAAAAGCGGTGGGATCCCCGGATCTCAGCGATGAGATCCCGTGCAGGCGAGCTGTGCTGCTGGTATTTGGAGGACGCTGATAAGGAGCAATGAGGACACAAAGCAGGCCGCGGACGTGACAGCTCGACGATAGGGTGGATGGAGCTTCGCCTAATTAGGCAACAAGCGCTGGGAGAGATTTGTACACCGTGCACCCTGGGGCGGCGAGAACATGGGGCAAAAAGTCAGTCCAAGAACCGGAAACGTCTTCCAGTATGTAGACAAGGAATATATGATGCTCCGCGCAGGACCCTCATGTTAAAAAGGGCCGAAGCGTAAATATTAGCGCAGGCGAGGTGGAATTTCAATAGACCGCCCCGAAAAAATCTTCATATCAAATTGCCATATGCTTAGTACATAATACAAATAACATTTCAGGTGCTTTTTTTAAACTTACTGTATTTTTAATGAAAACCCATCACTTGCCATAAATATTGATAAATATTTTTTTTTACTTGGTGTAAATGCCGCTGTTCTCCTGAATCCGGCGTAGTTTTTCTTTTCTTCCTGCTCCTCTCCGTTCCCAAGATATGGCCTCCTCTTATCCTGTATACGAAGCTAGTCTTTATAGCCAAGTGGGCGTGATCCTAAACAAATTCTACCCTTAAACCATGCCCAGTTGTACAATAAATGTAAAAAAATTACTTATCATTGGCAAGTGACCGATCCTCTTCTGGCATCGGAAACTGGATATATTACTAAACCTGATGAAGCTGATGTATTTACCTCCTTGAGCATCCATGTAAGAAAGGCAGGGAAACGGCCAATTAACAACATGAGTGAAACCCTCTAAGCTTTTAGTGTGTCAGGATTACACAGCCATTCTGATACGGTTTTTCAGAGGAAGCACACCAGCCTCATAAGGTCCAATTTTGGAGGTAGAGCCACTTGAATAATACAATGTAAGACGACGGCCATAGCGGACGGGCCAGTATAACACTGCAGATGTGCGGTACTCCCTGTGCGATCCCGGAAGGCTTCCCCTTCTGCATCGGATACATTACCACACAGGACAATAATGCGATGAGACAGCGTCAGGAAGGAAGAGGGGCGGAGCGGGGCTTTGCCCTAACAAAACATTCAGGCTTTACGCGTAGGATCCATACAATCATATCCTGCTCAACCGGAGAGACGTGGGTCTTAAAGGGCCAAGGTTTGCTATAATGAGAACCGCTTGTTAGAAAGGTAAATTCACTTTCTGGATTTGTCAAAAAGACAAAAAAAATAAAATAATTTAAAAAAAAAGCTGATGGCAGCCACTGGCATTCTTAGTGTGCCTGCACCTGCCTTTATTTAGTCCCAAGACTTTAATATACTCCAAAAGTTAGGCTGGGCCTAGAGAACACCGCTGGAGAGGGGTCTGCACGTAGCACATGCTGAAGGGACGCCTTGAAACAATTGCACCTGACTACAGCAGATACCGCGCCATTGTCAGCTTCTGTAGGAGAACCATGCACTACGTGGCACCTTATTGTCATTTATGCGGTTCTCCTGATGATCCATCGTGAGAAGCAGTGCCCCATTCTGGATTATAAGGGGGTTTCCACACCGATCTAGAGAGTCAGAAGACTGGGTAATAGATGCCAATCACTGCTATGGGCATAAGGGCCTTTACACATTGGCCATGACACTTAAAAGTGGCATTGGAAGGTGGAATCTGTGACTACTCTGTCCAAGTGTCTATAATTGGCGGGCTATCTGCGGGCCTTAACCAGAGGTATAGTTATAGAGGGCGCCAGGCAGGAGCCACACTCAGGCCCTGGCGTCGGAGGGAGGATTTAGTCAAAAGGGAGTATTCCCATCTCCAAGATCCTATCCCAATATGATGTAGCAGTAGTAGTAAGTAGTAACATACATAGTAACATAGTTAGTAAGGCCGAAAAAAGACATTTGTCCATCCAGTTCAGCCTATATTCCATCATAATAAATCCCCAGATCTACGTCCTTCTACAGAACCTAATAATTGTATGATACAATATTGTTCTGCTCCAGGAAGACATCCAGGCCTCTCTTGAACCCCTCGACTGAGTTCGCCATCACCACCTCCTCAGGCAAGCAATTCCAGATTCTCACTGCCCTAACAGTAAAGAATCCTCTTCTATGTTGGTGGAAAAACCTTCTCTCCTCCAGATGCAAAGAATGCCCTCTTGTGCCCGTCACCTTCCTTGGTATAAACAGATCCTCAGCGAGATATTTGTATTGTCCCCTTATATACTTATACATGGTTATTAGATCGCCCCTCAGTCGTCTTTTTTCTAGACTAAATAATCCTAATTTCGCTAATCTATCTGGGTATTGTAGTTCTCCCATCCCCTTTATTAATTTTGTTGCCCTCCTTTGTACTCTCTCTAGTTCCATTATATCCTTCCTGAGCACCGGTGCCCAAAACTGGACACAGTACTCCATGTGCAGTCTAACTAGGGATTTGTACAGAGGCAGTATAATGCTCTCATCATGTGTATCCAGACCTCTTTTAATGCACCCCATGATCCTGTTTGCCTTGGCAGCTGCTGCCTGGCACTGGCTGCTCCAGGTAAGTTTATCATTAACTAGGATCCCCAAGTCCTTCTCCCTGTCAGATTTACCCAGTGGTTTCCCGTTCAGTGTGTAATGGTGATATTGATTCCCTCTTCCCATGTGTATAACCTTACATTTATCATTGTTAAACCTCATCTGCCACCTTTCAGCCCAAGTTTCCAACTTATCCAGATCCATCTGTAGCAGAATACTATCTTCTCTTGTATTAACTGCTTTACATAGTTTTGTATCATCCGCAAATATCGATATTTTACCGTGTAAACCTTCTACCAGATCATTAATATGTTGAAGAGAACAGGTCCCAATACCGACCCCTGCGGTACCCCACTGGTCACAGCCACCTAGTTAGAGACTATACCATTTATAACCACCCTCTGCTTTCTATCACTAAGCCAGTTACTAACCCATTTACACACATTTTCCCCCAGACCAAGCATTCTCATTTTGTGTACCAACCTCTTGTGCGGCACGGTATCAAACGCTTTGGAAAAATCGAGATATACCACATCCAATGACTCACCGTGGTCTAGCCTATAGCTTACCTCTTCATAAAAACTGTAGTAGTAGTAGTAAGTAGTAGTAAATACCTCCAATTAGAAATGAAATGTAGTATAGTTCTTCTGATTAGCTATGTCACTTACTCCATGTGCAGGGTATTGCAGTAGCTTAGGTATCCATGGTTACAACTACTCATATAGTGAGTTAGCTTTCAGTGGTCATAACCATGGATACCTAAGCTGCTGCAATGCCTGCACATGGGGTAAGTGACATAGCTAATCAGAAGAACTATACTACATTTCTAATTGGAGGTATTTGCTAATATTATTACAACTACTACAAATTGGGATAAGATCTTGGGGACGGGAATACCCCTTTCGGTATGAAGACATTAGATTGCTAAAAAGGCGAAGGACAAGTTATGGCTCCGTTAGAGGTTTTGCTTTGGGGCCCACATGCCTCTGGACACAACTTATTCTAAGGAAATTAATGGGGTTCACGTTATATTCTTTTTCCTGCCTCCCAAAGTCTGGTGGAACATTCTTAAATGCCTTAGAACAAGAGACCTCCCGTTACCGGAGAACGTGTTATGACAGCAGAGATATGCGCACAGACAAAACAACCGCAAAGAGTGTTTAGGACATGTATCTGAGCCGCCATAATCATCCCCTGGAATGCCCCGGACCCCGGCTCCGCTCAACATGTTTTCGTGCTGAAAAGTCAACGGCTGGGATGGAAAAGACTTCCAACTCGTCGCATGATAACGCTCCGGTGTAAATATTCAAGGAATGAAAGGACAGGAGCCCGCGGGTGCAAAAGGACCAGCTACAGGGTGCCTGCAGGGGGCGCTGTAACATCTAAGAGGATCACCAAGGAGATCATTTGTGAAGATGCCCCCCTCATTATAAATGCAGAATCAGGGTGCAACAGATATCTCATAAGGAAAATCGCACGTCCGATATATAAGGGGGGAAGGCAACGAGATGTGAACGGCAGTTCATGTAATTGAACGCTGCAGCTCATCATAATGAGACACAAGAGGACGGTACCTTGAGAAAATTAATTAAGGTAGTAGACAATGATTGACCATTTTACCTCCAGCCGCTCCCATACAAGAGGAGAAAACAACGAGCTGCTATATGCCGACAACGTCTATGGCTGTGTTCACACATTGTGACCATGGGGTGGTTTTCTGACTTTTTTTTTTTTTTTTTTAATTTTTTTTTTAACAAGATGGGTCGGTCTTTCTATCTTTACAGGATCCGGCCTAATCTGGGCATTATGTGGACCACAAAGTTATAATAATTGGCCCAGTGTAATGCTTTAATTCCCCTGTGGAGGCGCTGTAGAAAAACTGAACACTGCAAGAATCCGACCCTTCTATGTAAATTAAATCTCCACCTGCTATATATTCCTTACTGGGATTATTTATATGGAGGATAGGCTCCTATCTGAAAGCAATTTAAGGGGTAATCTCATCTCCAAGATCCTATCCCAGTATGTAGTAGGTGTAATAATAATAATATTAGCAACTTCCCCCAATTAGATAACGTAGTATAGTTCTTCTGATTAGCTATGTCGCTTACCGAATGTGCAGGGCATTGCATTAGCTTAGGTGGAGCTGTGAGAACGACACATGCTGCTATTCCCCATAGACCCTGGTTTAAGGGCCAATGGCTAAAATGTTGCTACTAAGTAATTTACACGTATCACAGTGGTGATATATAGGTGTAACATGGAATAAAATACTTATTGCATGTTCACCCACGATTTGGACTCTTTCTTCCTAGGTTTTGTCTTCCACTCCATGCAAGTGATTAGTGGAAACCAAGACAAAGAGTAGGGAAGATCTCAGCAATATAGGACCTTTGAGAAAGGAAGTACGTTGGTACAATAGTTGGGGGAAAATGCCTAAAACTGCAGTTAGACCAAATTATAAACAGATCTCACCTTAAAGGGACAAAATTTTACTTAGCAGACTAATGGTACAGCTGTGTAGGTCCTAGTATAACAATAAATACGACACCTGTCTTGTAGTAATCCGGTGTTCCAGCACTGAGAAATCAAGCTTAGAAGCCACATGCAAATTAGCCTGGAAAAGCTCCTCTTCTCCGAGTGCACAGACACGCCTCCAATGCACTTCCAGGAAAATTTACATGTGGCTTCAAAGCTCAATTTCTCAGCGATAGAACATCGGATTACTACAAGAAAGGTATCAAACATTAAGTTGTTCTACTACCTATACAGCTATACTACTAGTGTCAGCAATAAAGTTGTCACGATAGGATCCCTTTAAGAGGAACAAAGCCTTGGTGCCACAGCAGGGATGCAGTATCTATCCCATTTGCACATCACAGTAACCATAGCTCTTAGCAGATAAACAACTTAATGGCTTAAACAAAAGAGGCTAAAAAGATTTAAAAAAAGAATTATTTCTACAGAAAAAAAAGACAATTTTTGGTTTTGCTAAGATGGGCTCATCAAAAAAAAAATCCATTACTTAATTATAGATCATACAAGATAAAAGTAAAGCCCTCGATGACAATTTCAATAGTAACCAAAATTGGAAAGTAAAGCGATTTCACGAGTCGCCAAGAAACTCGAATCTCAGCTATTTTCACTGAACAATTTAACAGCTTTTTTTTATCAGTTATTTCTTTTGAAAAAAGAAAAACAATAAAACGTATGAAAATATATCTAAAAAAAAGAAAAAAATAGTAACAAAATAGCAAGTGTGCACCGTAGCACGCGCATGACCCCGGCCTAGAGGTGCTAATTCCATCTCGGCAGCTAAAGAGCATTATAACGGGAAATTATTATTAGCGCCTTTAGCTCTAATGATGTGATGCTAATTCATTTAGCGCCATGCACACTGGGACTCTCGTCCGGCTCAATTTTATTTTGGAGCTGCGTATGGTATGATGTATGGTGGATGCATTTTATCAAGCAGAAACCACTTTAGGAAACGCTCCTTTTTCTGTGGAGTTCTTAGGTCGTGTTCACATTGAGTATTTTTGCCGAGTTTTTGGAATGGAAACTAAGCAGAAAGTTTGAGGCTTTTTTTGGTTTTGGTGAATAATGCCCAGTATATGAAACACGTGCTATAGAGGGAGCACATGTAATCAGCACCCAAAAACAACCATAAGGTATTTGCACACGTTGCGGATCTGCAGCAGTTTTCCATGTGTTGTACAGTACCATGTAAACCTATGGAAAACCAAATCCGTAGTGCACATGGTGCGGAAAATACCGCGTGGAAACACTGCGGTTTATTTTCTGCAGCATGTCAACTCTTTGTGCGGATTCTGCAGCGGTTTACACCTGCTCTATAATAGGAATCCGCAGGTGTAAAAAATGCAGATGAAATCCGCACAAAAAACGCTGGAAATCCGTGGGTAATCCGCAGGTAAAACGTACTACGTTTTAACTGCGGATTTTTCAGAAAAGGTGCGGAAAAATACGCAACGTGTGCACATAGCCTACAAATGCACAAAAAATTGCACGAAAACTCAGCAAAAGGTGTGCAGATCATTACTACTTTATAAGGGGGCTCGCAGATCATTACTACTTTATAAGGGGGCTCGCAGATCATTGATAAGGGGGCTCGCAGATCATTGATAAGGGGGCTCGCAGATCATTGATAAGGGGGCTCGCAGATCATTGATAAGGGGGCTCGCAGATCATTGATAAGGGGGCTCGCAGATCATTACTACTTGATAAGGGGGCTCACAGATCATTGATAAGGGGGCTCGCAGATCATTGATAAGGGGGCTCGCAGATCATTACTACTTGATAAGGGGGCTCACAGATCATTGATAAGGGAGATCGCAGATCATTACTACTTGATAAGGGGGCTCACAGATCATTACTACTTGATAAGGGGGCTCACAGATCATTGATAAGGGAGATTGCAGATCATTACTACTTGATAAGGGGGGCTCGCAGATCATTGATAAGGGAGATCGCAGATCATGACTACTTGATAAGGGGGCTCGCAGATCATAACTACTTGATAAGGGGGCTCACAGATCATTGATAAGGGGGCTCGCAGATCATTGATAAGGGGGCTCACAGATCATTACTACTTGATAAGGGGGCTCACAGATCATTGATAAGGGGGCTTGCAGATCATTGATAAGGGGGCTCGCAGATCATTACTACTTGATAAGGGGGCTCACAGATCATTGATAAGGGAGATCGCAGATCATTACTACTTGATAAGGGGGCTCACAGATCATTACTACTTGATAAGGGGGCTCACAGATCATTGATAAGGGAGATTGCAGATCATTACTACTTGATAAGGGGGCTAACAGATCATTACTACTTGATAAGGGGGCTCGCAGATCATTACTACTTGATAAGGGGGCTCGCAGATCATTGATAAGGGGGCTCACAGATCATGATAAGGGAGATCGCAGATCATTACTACTTTATAAGGGGGCTCGCAGATCATTGATAAGGGGGCTCACAGATCATTGATAAGGGGGCTCGCAGATCATTGATAAGGGGGCTCGCAGATCATAACTACTTGATAAGGGGGCTCGCAGATCATTGATAAGGGGGCTCGCAGATCATTGATAAGGGGGCTCGCAGATCATTGATAAGGGGGCTCGCAGATCATTACTACTTGATAAGGGGGCTAACAGATCATTGATAAGGGAGATCGCAGATCATTACTACTTGATAAGGGGGCTCACAGATCATTACTACTTGATAAGGGGGCTCGCAGATCATTACTACTTGATAAGGGGGCTCGCAGATCATTGATAAGGGGGCTCACAGATCATGATAAGGGAGATCGCAGATCATTACTACTTTATAAGGGGGCTCGCAGATCATTGATAAGGGGGCTCACAGATCATTGATAAGGGGGCTCGCAGATCATTGATAAGGGGGCTCGCAGATCATAACTACTTGATAAGGGGGCTCGCAGATCATTGATAAGGGGGCTCGCAGATCATTGATAAGGGGGCTCGCAGATCATTGATAAGGGGGCTCGCAGATCATTACTACTTGATAAGGGGGCTCACAGATCATTGATAAGGGAGATCGCAGATCATTACTACTTGATAAGGGGGCTCGCAGATCATTGATAAGGGGGCTCGCAGATCATTGATAAGGGGGCTCGCAGATCATTACTACTTGATAAGGGGGCTCGCAGATCATTACTACTTGATAAGGGGGCTCACAGATCATTGATAAGGGAGATCGCAGATCATTACTACTTGATAAGGGGGCTCGCAGATCATTACTACTTGATAAGGGGGCTCGCAGATCATTGATAAGGGGGCTCACAGATCATGATAAGGGAGATCGCAGATCATTACTACTTGATAAGGGGGCTCGCAGATCATTGATAAGGGGGCTCACAGATCATTGATAAGGGAGATCGCAGATCATTACTACTTGATAAGGGGGCTCACAGATCATTACTACTTGATAAGGGGGCTCGCAGATCATTGATAAGGGGGCTCACAGATCATTACTACTTGATAAGGGGCTCGCAGATCATTGATAAGGGGGCTCACAGATCATTATTACTTGATATGGGGGCTCACAAATCATTACTACTTGATAAGGGGGCTTGCAGATCATTGATAAGGGGGGCTTGCAGATCCTTGATAAGGGGGCTCGCAGATCATTGATAAGGGGGCTCGCAGATCATTGATAAGGGGGGCTCGCAGATCATTGATAAGGGGGGCTCGCAGATCATTGATAAGGGGGCTCACAGATCATTACTACTTGATAAGGGGCTCGCAGATCATTGATAAGGGGGCTCACAGATCATTATTACTTGATATGGGGGCTCACAAATCATTACTACTTGATAAGGGGGCTTGCAGATCATTGATAAGGGGGGCTTGCAGATCCTTGATAAGGGGGCTCGCAGATCATTGATAAGGGGGCTCGCAGATCATTGATAAGGGGGGCTCGCAGATCATTGATAAGGGGGGCTCGCAGATCATTGATAAGGGGGGGTCGCAGATCACTGATAAGGGGGGCACCATTTCTCAGGACTAACTCCCAAAACCAACTCCACAGTTCTACTACCCCACTGGATGGAACGAATGTCACGATCCGGAGACGCACATTCCCAGTTTCCCCAGTATCCGGCACCATGGCAGATAATATATCACCTGCACAGCAGTCATGCGGCTGACGAGAACCCATATACACTTTATAGTCATCTGTGTGGCGCGGTCACACACCATATTCCAGCTTGTTATGACACAGTCAGCGCTGGCTCATGGGATGACACGGGCTGTGTACTCTCCACGGAGGATGTCAGCCGCTGACTAAAGGAAGCAATATGCAAATGGAGGACAGCGCAGGTCACATTACCAGGAGCACGTGAGGAATGATCACACATTGCTGCCTCCTCTCTGGGTAACGGAAGAAGGGTGCCAGCCCAAAGACATGCCACAAATGTGTGACCTATGTAGTCACACCGCAGCCAGCCGATGCCAGGGGCGAAGGGTACTGCAATGTGATTCATGTAACGCCCTCTACCGTGTATATATATATATATAACCTTCCCTAGAGAAAAATCAGCAATTGATATTTAAAGGGGTTCTCTGCTTTAAATAACTCATTTCTAAATACCCTATTAAAAAGATGGCGTTGGATCCCCCATACAAGACCCTCACTTAGTAAAGAGGTTAGAAAAAACATTTTGGGGTCTGGAGGACCAGACACATCAGTGTATCATATGCTAAGCCCACTGTGTGTAATGCTTCGCTCGCCCTGCGGAGGCGCTGCAGGAAAACTAAACATTTGTTGGCAGGTTACACCACCGATCACAGCTGATTACTGGGGTACTTGGCAGCGGGATGCCGCGTGACCAGCATATTGCTAAAGTGGGCCTTCTAAAAAGGGATTAGGTGTCATAGTAAAGGAGTATCATAACTATGAGGATTGCCATGAAACAAAGTGGTGGCATATCACTATACGACTGGCAGAGGTCCTAAGATCATGACAATAAAGAGGCCAATTTAATCTCTGCATAATTTATCTCTTCATAGCGGCACTCCTGGCAACTTAGCGTAGTGGTCCTGGAAGTTGTGGCCCCCTCATTCCCAAAATAAGTGGGGGTCCCATAAGACAGTCCCCCACCAATTAGTAATAGGATAGTGACATCGCCAGGTTCTAAGATGGGAATACCCCTTTAAATAATACGTCTGGAATGCAGGCAAGTAAAAGAGGAAGAACGGCTTCTATATTACAGCGACTTCCTCGTTTGACAAAACAAATATGAGATTATATCTTATGTAAATTCATAAAAGAAAAAGATGGCGATCACACAACGCTTATTCCGGTTATACAGAAGCCCTGCACGCCTCGTTACAGGACAGTCTATCTAGCAGAATGGCGCCTCGTTACAGGACGGTCTCTATATAGAAGCGTGGTGCCTCGCTATAGGACGGTCTCTATATAGAAGCGTGGACCCTCGCTACAGGACGGTCTCTATAGCAGCATGGCCCCTCATTACAGGGCGACCTCTATATAGCAGTGTGGTGCCTCGTTACAGGACAGCCTCTATATAGAAGCGTGGTGCCTCGTTACAGGACAGCCTCTATATAGCAGTGTGGCCCCTTGTTACAGGACGACCTCTATATAGAAGCGTGGTGCCTCGTTACAGGACGGTCTCTATAGCAGCATGGCCCCTCATTACAGGACGACCTCTATATAGCAGTGTGGTGCCTCGTTACAGGACAGCCTCTATATAGCAGTGTGGCCCCTTGTTACAGGACAGCCTCTATATAGAAGCGTGGTGCCTCGTTACAGGACAGCCTCTATATAGCAGTGTGGCCCCTTGTTACAGGACAGCCTCTATATAGAAGCGTGGTGCCTCGTTACAGGACAGCCTCTATATAGCAGTGTGGCCCCTTGTTACAGGACGACCTCTATATAGAAGCGTGGTGCCTTGTTACAGGACGGCCTCTATATAGCAGTGTGGCCCCTTGTTACAGGACGGCCTCTATATAGCAGTGTGGTGCCTCGTTACAGGACAGCCTCTATATAGCAGTGTGGCCCCTTGTTACAGGACAGCCTCTATATAGAAGCGTGGTGCCTCGTTACAGGACAGCCTCTATATAGCAGTGTGGCCCCTTGTTACAGGACGGTCTCTATATAGAAGCGTGGTGCCTTGTTACAGGACGGCCTCTATATAGCAGTGTGGCCCCTTGTTACAGGACAGCCTCTATATAGCAGTGTGGTGCCTCGTTACAGGACAGCCTCTATATAGCAGTGTGGCCCCTTGTTACAGGACAGCCTCTATATAGAAGCGTGGTGCCTCGTTACAGGACAGCCTCTATATAGCAGTGTGGCCCCTTGTTACAGGACGGTCTCTATATAGAAGCGTGGTGCCTTGTTACAGGACGGCCTCTATATAGCAGTGTGGCCCCTTGTTACAGGACAGCCTCTATATAGCAGTGTGGTGCCTCGTTACAGGACAGCCTCTATATAGCAGTGTGGCCCCTTGTTACAGGACAGCCTCTATATAGCAGTGTGGTGCCTCGTTACAGGACAGCCTCTATATAGCAGTGTGGCCCCTTGTTACAGGACGGTCTCTATATAGAAGCGTGGTGCCTTGTTACAGGACGGCCTCTATATAGCAGTGTGGCCCCTTGTTACAGGACGGCCTCTATATAGCAGCGTGGCCCCTTGTTACAGGACGGCCTCTATATAGCAGCGTGGCCCCTTGTTACAGGACGGCCTCTATATAGCAGTGTGGTGCCTCGTTACAGGACAGCCTCTATATAGCAGTGTGGCCCCTTGTTACAGGACGGTCTCTATATAGAAGCGTGGTGCCTTGTTACAGGACGGCCTCTATATAGCAGTGTGGTGCCTCGTTACAGGACAGCCTCTATAAATCAGCATGGCACCTCGTTACAGGAGGCCTCTATAGCAGCGTGGTGCCTCGTTACAGGACGGCCTCTATATAGCAGCGTGGGCCCTCGTCACAGGACGGCCTCTATATAGCAGAGTGGTGCCTCGTTATAGGACGGCCATTATATAGCAGCATGGCCTCTCGTTACAGGACGGCCTCTATATAGCAGTGTGGTGCCTCGTTACAGGACAGCCTCTATATAGCAGCATGGCACCTCGTTAATGGAGGCCTCTATAACAGCGGGGTGCCTCGTTACAGGACGGCCTCTATATAGCAGCGTGGGCCCTCGTCACAGGATGACCTCTATATAGCAGCATGGCCCCTCGTTACAGGACGGCCTCTATATAGCAGCGTGGCCCCTCGTTACAGGACGGCCACTATATAGCAGTGTGGTGCCTCGTTACAGGACAGCCTCTATAAATCAGCATGGCACCTCGTTACAGGAGGCCTCTATAGCAGCGTGGTGCCTTGTTACAGGACGGCCTCTATATAGCAGCGTGGGCCCTCGTCACAGGACGGCCTCTATATAGCAGCGTGGTGCCTCGTTATAGGACGGCCATTATATAGCAGCATGGCCCCTCGTTACAGGACGGCCTCTATATAGCAGTGTGGTGCCTCGTTACAGGACAGCCTCTATATAGCAGCATGGCACCTCGTTAATGGAGGCCTCTATAACAGCGGGGTGCCTCGTTACAGGACGGCCTCTATATAGCAGCGTGGGCCCTCGTCACAGGATGACCTCTATATAGCAGCATGGCCCCTCGTTACAGGACGGCCTCTATATAGCAGTGTGGCCCCTTGTTACAGGACAGCCTCTATATAGAAGCGTGGTGCCTCGTTACAGGACAGCCTCTATATAGCAGTGTGGCCCCTTGTTACAGGACGGTCTCTATATAGAAGCGTGGTGCCTTGTTACAGGACGGCCTCTATATAGCAGTGTGGCCCCTTGTTACAGGACAGCCTCTATATAGCAGTGTGGTGCCTCGTTACAGGACAGCCTCTATATAGCAGTGTGGCCCCTTGTTACAGGACAGCCTCTATATAGCAGTGTGGTGCCTCGTTACAGGACAGCCTCTATATAGCAGTGTGGCCCCTTGTTACAGGACGGTCTCTATATAGAAGCGTGGTGCCTTGTTACAGGACGGCCTCTATATAGCAGTGTGGCCCCTTGTTACAGGACGGCCTCTATATAGCAGCGTGGCCCCTTGTTACAGGACGGCCTCTATATAGCAGCGTGGCCCCTTGTTACAGGACGGCCTCTATATAGCAGTGTGGTGCCTCGTTACAGGACAGCCTCTATATAGCAGTGTGGCCCCTTGTTACAGGACGGTCTCTATATAGAAGCGTGGTGCCTTGTTACAGGACGGCCTCTATATAGCAGTGTGGTGCCTCGTTACAGGACAGCCTCTATAAATCAGCATGGCACCTCGTTACAGGAGGCCTCTATAGCAGCGTGGTGCCTCGTTACAGGACGGCCTCTATATAGCAGCGTGGGCCCTCGTCACAGGACGGCCTCTATATAGCAGAGTGGTGCCTCGTTATAGGACGGCCATTATATAGCAGCATGGCCTCTCGTTACAGGACGGCCTCTATATAGCAGTGTGGTGCCTCGTTACAGGACAGCCTCTATATAGCAGCATGGCACCTCGTTAATGGAGGCCTCTATAACAGCGGGGTGCCTCGTTACAGGACGGCCTCTATATAGCAGCGTGGGCCCTCGTCACAGGATGACCTCTATATAGCAGCATGGCCCCTCGTTACAGGACGGCCTCTATATAGCAGCGTGGCCCCTCGTTACAGGACGGCCACTATATAGCAGTGTGGTGCCTCGTTACAGGACAGCCTCTATAAATCAGCATGGCACCTCGTTACAGGAGGCCTCTATAGCAGCGTGGTGCCTTGTTACAGGACGGCCTCTATATAGCAGCGTGGGCCCTCGTCACAGGACGGCCTCTATATAGCAGCGTGGTGCCTCGTTATAGGACGGCCATTATATAGCAGCATGGCCCCTCGTTACAGGACGGCCTCTATATAGCAGTGTGGTGCCTCGTTACAGGACAGCCTCTATATAGCAGCATGGCACCTCGTTAATGGAGGCCTCTATAACAGCGGGGTGCCTCGTTACAGGACGGCCTCTATATAGCAGCGTGGGCCCTCGTCACAGGATGACCTCTATATAGCAGCATGGCCCCTCGTTACAGGACGGCCTCTATATAGCAGCGTGGCCCCTCGTTACAGGACGGCCTCTATATAGCAGCGTGGCCCCTCGTTACAGGACGGCCTCTATATAGCAGTGTGGTGCCTCGGTACAGGGCGGCCACTATATAGCAGCGTGGTGCCTCGTTACAGGACAGTCTCTATATAGCAGAATGGCACCTCGCTACAGGACGGTCTCTATATAGAAGCGTGGACCCTAGTTACAGGACGGTCTCTATATAGCAGCGTGGACCTTCGTTACAGGACAACCTCTATATAGCAGTGTGGCGCCTCGTTACAGGACGGCCTCTATATAGCAGTGTGAAGCTGTGATCTCCGATACAAAGGAGGTTCTATAAATGAGAAAAAGATTGTGACTTCTTCCAAAAACAGTGCCACTCCTGATCAGAGGTTGTGTCTGGTACTGCAGCTAAGGTGTACTGAAGTGAAGGAGGCTGAGCTGCATTACCAAAACAACCTTAGAAACTGGTGAGGTGACATTTTTGAGGAAAAACAAAAAACTGTTGTGGTTTATTCTAATTCTGGATTCACACTAGATTGATAATTTTTTTTTTCTTTTTAGGACGGGTCACCAATACCAGACCGATGGGGGTCCAACACCCCAGCACCACCACTGGTGTCAGCTCCGGTGGTGGCTGGAGTTAAAGAGGTAACTGGTCCATACAGCACCGTTCACTATGAAGAGGCCGTTCTGGGTTCTGCCACTTGTCTCCCATTCACTTCAATAGGAGCTGAGATGCAGTACCTGAAAACGGCCACTACATGGGGTGCATCCTGACTGCAGCATTCCCTCAGTAACATTACAGCAGAGTATCGCGCTCATAGACACGTCCTCGGTTATCTGGCACAGTGGTGGGAGCGCTGTTGTGTGCTGGTCAAGGTTGCAACGTCCACCCCCACAGATTCCAGAGAAATCCTGATTAATCAACCTCCGTTACCAACTATGACTCACGGAAGACTGCAGAATCCAACATATTATGGGTGTTAAAGGGGGATTCGTAAATTTGGAAGTAATGCAATCACTGGGACTCATACAGATCCTCAAAACAGGGGCACTCAGTGGTCCATCATGCTCAATGCAACTCAGACGCCGGAAAATGAGTAAATGGAGCGGCAGTGCGGATGATCGACCTTCGCCCCATTCACAACCCCCTTCAGAGCCCCGATTCTCAGGATCGGTACAATACAAAATTACAACATTCTTATAATTTATCCAAAATTAGTTGATGTTGGCTGACCCCGGTAACCATGCGGCTGTCGGACCCCCACGGGGTAGCGCCAGGACTGACCACGCCAACATAAAGTCACTGCACGGCAACTATCAATAGGCTAAAAAGGGAAATGATGAACAGGTTAATGATTTCAGGGACGTCACTTCAGGCTCAGACTACAAGGAAAGCGGACGTTATGCCGCAGTCACACATCTGTGTTTCGCGATGCAATCATTGTCCGGCCGCTGGACAACAGCTTCATAGGCCTGCGACTGTCAAGCATTTCAATTTTAGAGACAAAAAGAGTAAAAAATTGGGTTTGTTTGGACGTTTTGCCATTGGTGCAGCTGTGCGAGGATCCGTTTTTTTTCTGCCGTCAACTCACCGACTGAGCTGCCCGATTGTCTGCAGCAGTGTTGGCGTGACGTTAAACAATAATAAACGCTGGGAGCAGCAGCATAGACTCAGGGTTGGACCGGTGGAGGGTGCTTAAAAGCACAGATTTTTCTTTAAAAACGAAAAGGCGCTAGTTTTCGGAAACCCCTTTCAATGCCACCATCAGGGATGGACAGTGGCGTTTAAGAAGGTTAATAACAGAGATCGGTTCACAGCTGTCAGAGGCAGATGTGCTGGCTGTATAATACAGTCCTGAGCCCACTCCACACACCCCAACTCGCCCTACGAAGGACTTATCCGTAAATGGGATTATAGCGGTTAAACAGAAAAAAAAAGATATACACACATATATATATGTTGCTGAAACAGCACCACGTCGTGCGCAGTATGGCAGCTCACATTAATGAGGCTGAGCAAGAATACCAGGATTATACCAAGGTACAGAAGGAAGAAAGCAGCCATGTTTCTCAATCCCCCTATGAGGGAATGAGATATGTATGTAATAAAGGCATCCATGATGATTATACAGTACCAATCCGTGTACCCACATATGTACGGGAATAAAATGTCACTAGCAGAAAAGCCCAGTTGGAGACTTTGCAGCACTTGGTTACCATAGAAACAGTAAAAGCCAAAAAGAAAACACCGAAATTTGTCTTCAGCTCTCCTTGAAGTCGCACACAACACTACAACCCCCACTGAGCTCACAAAAGGGACACAAATTTGTTTTTAATTCTATAAGTCCAAACATTGAAAACACCACTTAAGGGAACCCCGGGGATCGCCCACAAGTGACGGATCATTTCCATAGCTTTCCACAGTGGAAAATCCGCAGATTTTGGTGGGTGTGGGAAATTGCGGATTTCCTAGCGGAAAATAGTGAAAGTGCGAGATCCTGTCCAAAAAACACACACACACACAAAAAAAAAGCTTTTCAGAGCTTTTTTTTGCCGTTTCCTTTACTCTTTTTCATGTAGAAACCCCTAGACTTTCTATGTTGTGTCTTTAAAAAAATTAAAAAAAAAAATAAAATAAAAAAGCACCGTGTGCACTGTAGGCAGTTTCTGATGAAATTAATAGGGAATGTATTTCAGAAGTATTTGAAGCAGGTTTTCAGATGGATTTTGGTGCAGAATCCACATCAAATAACTGAAAAAGATACTAGCTCCTCTTCGTGGAACGCGGCCTCCTGCAACCAATATGTGACTGGTGCAGCGGGCACACGTGGCGAGGACTCACCACAGGAGGCGAGATTGTGCAGGAAAAGTGGCATTAAAGGGGATGTCAATGTTTGTGAAGAAAGTCTGCAGTCACTATGCAACTGCTAACGTCTGAGTGCTCACACTGTGAGCTGTCAAGAATCTCCACTGTCGGAGGTCACGTGACCATAAGTATGATATTTGCATAGTTTTGTCCACATACCGACTAGACGTGTGATGCCTGTGAATTAAGCAGAGTCTAGTCTACACATGATCGCATGTATGAAAATCTAATACTAGCAGTCACACGCCTTCCCACTCTCGCTGCCGTCAGCAGAGAATCCTAACAGTGTACGGTGTGCGCACTATGACAACTCAGACGTCTGCAGTTACATAGAGTGAGTGCAGACTTTTATCACTACCTGGACATTTTCTTTCAGAATTCAATTTGTCTACAGTGCCTCCAGAGGAGAAATTAAGCATTACACAATGCCTATTGAAATCAATGAGTTGTCTCTGCAATGAGGGACAGGATAGGTCCTCCTGAGTGGGAGTCGCTCTCTGTAACCAGGAAAAATACCAGAAAACAGTATTGACCATGGGGCGACCATTACAAAAATAAAGGAAAAAAAAATAGGGAGAAAAATATAAGATTATTCGCAAGAAAGGGTTCAGCAGAGCAAAGAAAAACAAAAAAAAAACGCTCCAAATTCTCTGCCCACTCATCATAATATACGTATATGTTTGTATCTATATGTAGCACCTAAAAATATATTAGTCAGCAGATGACAGAAAAGGACAGAAAGAAAACAAAAACCATTATCTGAGCATTGTTGTGCGTCCTCGGTGAGCACAAAAGATGTAATTATGTCAATAATCGCAGCCTTTTATGTGGATGTAAAACCATCCGAATGCAATTCTCCTAATGACTAAGCAGCCTGACATTTCACTGGCATCACCCTCCCAAGAAGTCAGTGGGTTACGTGTTATGGGAGGAATGTCAGCACGTTTTATTAGGGCTTGTGCTAGACATGACTCTGGCGATGTTACTACCGGCACCGTACATGTGCCACAAACACGGCAGAGATAACCAAATCCTTAACGATAAAGTCCATTTTTGACTCTTCTCAGGAACGCTGCAGCCAATCAGCACATGCAACTGCAGTGAGCAATGTGTGACAGTTGGGGCCAGTGATTGGCTGCAGCGGTCACTTGCCCTCAGGACAGATTTGTACAACAGAGGCCAATAACTGGCCGCAGTGGTCACACACTGGTCACTACTGAGGCTACTGGACTAAGTGCAGTGGTCACTCAATGTCCTTGCAGGTAGAAAAAGCTCAAAAACCGTTAAGGAACTTAATAGGCAAGACTACTATAGGGAGGCCTATGGGAAAATAAGTACCATTGGACCCCCCTGCCATAATAAAAAAAACAACTATTTATGTGTTGTGCGTTATACTGTATACTTCACAACACATTTGTGTCACTTATCAAAAAAAAAAAAAAAGTAAAAAAAAAAAAGTGCTTGATCACACTTGCTATGTTGCAGTAGCAGCAACATAAATAAGATTTCTAAAATCTCATTCATAAAGTGCGTTTTTTTCCTTATGTTTTTGGAGAGGTGGTATGTTTTTTGTTATAAATCCGCAGCATGGCAGTTTTTCCAGCTTTTTTACCCATTTTATTGAATGCAGGAGAAAAAAAAAACAAAAAAAAACACGAAAAACATATTGAAAATACACATAACGTACAGTGTTTTTCTTGCCTACACTTTGCGTTTTCCAAACGGAAAAAAAAAAACGCAAAAAGTGCTGTGTGATCATACCCTTACACTGCAAAACATGTCCGTGTTTTCCATTGGGAAGAAGGATTGGAATAGCCAGCAACCTCGGTCTCTGCTACCGAGTGGCGGAAAAAAAACTAAAAACACAAAGATTGTGGATTTTCCTGAAACAGTTCTAAATTACATCATCCACTAGGTTCTTCTGTCGTTTTTTGCTCCAAAACGTGGTATTCCTACCTCAGACATATCCAAGATAGATCATACAGGTATATGAAAAAGTTTGGCACCCCTATTAATCTTAAGCTTAATGTTTTATAAAAATAGTTTTTTTTGCAACAGCTATTTCAGTTTCATATATCTAATAATTGTTGGACACAGTAATGTTTCTGCCTTGAAATGAGGTTTATTGTATTAACGGAAAATGTGCATTCAAACAAAATTTGACAGGTGCATAAGTATGGGCACCCCACCAGAAAAGTGACATTAATATTTAGTAGATCCTTCTTTTGCAAAAATAACAGCCTCTAGTCGCTTCCTGTAGCTTTTAATGAGTTCCTGGATCCTGGATGAAGGTATTTTTGACCATTCCTCTTTACAAACAATTCCAGTTCAGTTAAGTTTGATGGTCGCCGAGCATGGACAGCCCTCTTCAAATGATCCCACAGATGTTCAATGATATTCAGGTCTGGGGACTGGGATGGCCATTCCAGAACAGTGTAATTGTTCCTCTGCATGAATGCCTGAATAGATTTGGAGCGGGGTTTTGGATCATTGTCTTGCTGAAAGATCTATCCCTTGCGTAACTTCAATTTTGTCACTGATTCATGAAGATTATTGTCAAGAATCTGCTGATACTGAGAGGAATCCATGCATCCCTCAACTTTAACAAGATTCCCGGTGCCGGCATTGGCCACACAGCCTTAAAGCATGATGGAACCTCCACCAAATTTTACTGTGGGTAGCAAGTGTTTTTCTTGGAATGTTGTGTTTTTTGGCCGCAATGCAGAACGCCTTTTTGTATGACCAAACAACTCAATCTTGGTTTCATCAGTCCACAGGACCTTCTTCCAAAAAGAAATTGGCTTCTCCAAATGTGCTTTTGCATACCTCAGCCTACTCGGTTTGTGGCATGCTTGCAGAAGCGGCTTCTTTCGCATCACTCTCCCATACAGCTTCTCCTTGTGCAAAGTGAATTGTATAGTTGACACAGTGACACCATCTGCAGCAAGTTGATGCTGCAGCTCTCTGGAGGTGGTCCGAGGATTGTCCTTGACTGATCTCACCATTCTTCTTCTCTGCCTTTCTGATGTTTTTCTTGGCCTGCCACTTCTGGCCTTAACAAGAACTGTACCTGTGTTCTTCCATTTCCTTACCATGTTCCTCACAGTGGAAATTGACAGGTTAAATCTCTGAGACAGCTTTTTGTATCCTTCCCCTGAACAACTATGTTGAATAATCTTTGTTTTCAGATCATTAGACAGTTGTTTTGAGGAGCCCATGATGCCACTCTTCAGAGGAGATTCAAACAGGAGAACAACTTGCAAGTGGCCACTTTAAGTAGCTTTTCTCATGATTGCATACACCTGGCTATGAAGTTCAAAGCTCAATGAGGTTAGAAAACCAAAAAAAGGGCTTTAGTAAGTCAGTAAAAAGTAGGTAGGAGTATTTAAAACAAGAAAATGATAAGGGTGCCCATACTTATGCACCTGTCAAATTTTGTTTGAATGCGGATTGCACATTTTCTGTTAGTAGAATAAACCTCATTTCAAGGCAGAAACATCACTGTGTCCAACAGTTATTAGATATATGAAACTGAAATAGCTGTTGCAAAAAAAAACTATTTTTATAAAACATTAAGCTTAAGATTAATAGGGGTGCCCAAACTTTTTCATATAACTGTAAATGTCCAATAGGTGCAGGTCCCATAGCGAGACCAATGTATGCCCAATAGCACCCAGACGCGCGTCAGAGAGCGAGTGCTTTACCAAACAGACAATAATCAGTCTAAGTACAGTATGTTCTCATACTGTACAGTTTGCGGATGAGAGTGTGCTCGATCCGATTGTGCATGTGGGCACAGTCATGGCTGCACGCTTTGGGCATGACTGGAGAAGACTGTGTATTATGTCTCAGTTTAGTGCAGTTCATGAAAGGTACAAACATCCCAAACCTAAAGCCACAGAACTAGGCCACCGGCAAATTGCTAAAACATATTGATTGTTATTAGTCACTGTAGCCACAAAGTGGTTAGAGGAAATCTTCAGTCTGATCTAATGAAAGCAGTCCTTGTGGAGGATGATGGAGGGACGGGCAGAGGGACGGGCAGAGCGTGGCTGTGGTGTCAATGGTGGAGACGTATGAGTAGTGCTGGAGCCCAGTCGGCCATGGGATTATCCCAACTAACAGGAAAATCAGCTTTAGTAAAAAGAGGAATACGAAAACCCAAGACAAATCCACAAATGTGGAGGATCACACCCCGACATGAAGGGGAGAGAATATGAAGGGACGCACATTGTGCGCTGTGTCCACACCACATCTGGGGCTTCTGTATCCATCCATGTATGGGCACAGGGGGACATGGCGCCCCATATGAAAAGCTGGAGAGGATTCTCTATAGGAAGCCACAAAAGACTGCGCTTTCTGTACACCAATGGATGGCAGACAGCTATGTGGCATACACACACACCTGGCACCTGCAGGGCAAACAAGATGTTTGTGACATTTGTTCAAAGTAGTATAAATAGATGCTCACCCCCTCAAAAAAGAAAAAAAAGACTTAGTGGCAAGAGTGCAACCCTCCCAGAAAAAAAGAAGCTATGGCCGGAGTGCAACCCTCCCAGAAAAAAACACCATGACATGGAAAAAACACATGGAAAGAGTGCAGCCAAAAGGACTCACACCCATCACTGCTAATTACCATGGAATCTTACCCTGTCGAGGACGCATGCAGAAGTAGGCGGAGCAAGCGGCCAAGAGGCCGAGGGCAGGGCTTCACGGAGGAAGTACGCAGCTTGACGCACTTCAGGTAAACGCTAATGTGAAACCGGCCTAACACAAAAATACAGAGCGTTTCCCCAGGATTACCGCCAGCTCCAACCATCATAGTAGCCAGACGTAAACCGTGATGGAGCGGCCACAGGGTTGTGTGGTGCAGACAGCAGAGCAGCCATCATATACAGTGGGTAAAACTGACAAGGCAGTATGATTCTTCAGGTCAGTGCGAGAACGCAGATATAGTTGGGGAAATAAGGCTGCTGTCACACGGTCAGTATTTTACCTCAGTATTTATAAGCCAAAACCAGGAGTGGGTGATAAATGCAGAAGTGGTGACATGTTTCTATTATACTTTTCCTCTAATTGTTCCACTCCTGGTTTTGGCTTACAAATACTGAGGTAAAATACTGACCAAATACTGATAGTGTGACGGCAGCCTAAGTATTTGAACCCTTGCTGATTTTGTAAGTTTTCCCACTGACAAAGACATGAACAGTCTATAATTATAAGCGTAGGTTAATTTTAACATTGAGAGATAGAATATCAACAATAAAATCCAGAAAATCACATTGTATAAATTATATAAATTTATTTGCATTTTGCAGTGAGAAATAAGTGTTTGATTCCCTACCAACCATTAAGATTTCTGGCTCCTACAGACCAGTTAGATGCTCCTAATCAACTCGTTACCTGCATTAAAGACAGCTGTCTTACATAGTCACCTTTATAAAAGACTTGTGTCCACAGACTCAATTAGTCAGTCAGACTCTAACCTCTACAACATGGGCAAGACCAAAGAGGTTCCTAAGGCTGTCAGGGACCAGATCATAGACCTGCACAAAGCGGGAATGGGCTACAAAACCATAAGGCTATGTACACACGTTGCAGATCTGCAGCGTTTTTTTCCATGCGGATTTGCACTAAATCCACAAAGAGTACTCAGGCAATTTTAATCAATGAAAATCCAGAATTTGTGTGCACACGCTGCGGAAGATTCCACACTGATTCTCAGGGTTTTATTTTCCGCAGTATGTCAATTCTTTTTGCGGATCTGCAGCATTTCTACACCCATTGACTTACACTGAGGCAGTCAAATCCGCAGCTAAACTGCAGGTGAAAGGTCTGCAGATTAGCTGTGGATTTGCGTGCCAAAAGCACTGCAGAAAGGAAGGAGGAAGAGTGTGTGGACGGAGACTGTGTGAACGGAAAACATGTGTGGGTCTGTCTGTGGTTGTCTGTATGTGTGTGTGCGTGTGTGTCTGTGGGTGTGTGTAGCCAGGTATCGTCTGATGGGACTACTCCTATCCGGCTATGTCTGGTGTCACATAAAAGTGACAACATGAGCCAATGATGGGACAGTAGTAGTCCTATCATCCGACCACTGTGTTCAATTAAAAAACACATTCATACTCACCAAACACCTAATTCCCCGACGCCCTCGATCTCCTGTAATAAAAATAAAATAATAAACCAACATATACTTACCTCTCCGCATTAGTCCATTTAGTATTGTGTCCCGCGACGCTCCCACGTGTAGAACAGAGAATATATATATATATATATATATATATATATATATATATATATATATATATATATATATATATATATATATCTCCTTCCTTCCTACATATATATATACACACACATTTGTTTTGCGTGTGTAAACATTATATTTCAACATGGTATGTAATGATATTATGGTCTTCAATGGATCAATGGAGAATGTAAAATAAGAGGTTGGACAAGGAAATGAACACAATTTTTAAATTTTTTTTTGTTGAATGATATATCTTTATTCAGCTTGGATTTTCAACTGCGTTTTCTGGCAAGAGATGCAGAATATGCGCAGATTATTACAAAGGCAAATCCGCAACGTGCGCACATACCCTAAATAAGACACTGGGTCAGATGGAGACAACTGTTGGTGCAATAGTAAGAAAATGGCAAAAATACAAAATGACTGTCAATCGACATCAATCTGGGCACCAAGCAAAATCAAGGTATCCTTGATGATGAGGAAGGTGAGAGATCAACCTAAAACTACATAAGGGGAACTTGTTAATGATTTCAAGGCAGCTGGGACCACAGTCACCAAGAAAACCATTGGTAACACATTACACCGTAAAGGTTTAAAATCCTGCAGTGCCCGCAAGGTCCCCTTGCTCAAGAAGGCACATGTTCAGGCCAGTCTGAAGTTTGCCAATGAACACCTGGATGATTCTGTGAGTGATTGGGAGAAGGTGCTGTGGTCAGGTGAGACAAAAATTGAGGTCTTTGCATTAACTCAACTAGCCATGTTTGGAGGAAGAGAAATGCTACCTATGACCCAAAGAACACAGTCCCCACTGTCAAGCATGGAGGTGGAAACATTATGTTTTGGGGGTGTTTCTCTGCTAAAGGCACAGGACTACTTCACCGCATCAATGGGAGAATGGATGGAGCCATGTACCGTAAAATCCTGAGTGACAACCTCCTTCCACCGCTCCCACCAGTATTACCAGTCGCCCCCTCCTTCACTCTACCAGGACATTAAAAATGGGTCGTAGCTGGGTCTTCCAGCAAGACAATGACCCAAAACCTACAGACAAGGCAACAAAGGAGTGGCTCAAAAAGAAGCACATTAAAGTCATGTGGTGGCCTAGCCAGACTCCAGACCTTAATCCTATAGAAAACTTATGGAGGGAGTTAAATCTCTGAGTTGCCAAGCTACAGCCTCAAAATCTTAATGATTTCGAAATGATCTGCAAAGAGGAGTGGACCAAAATACCTCCTGACATGTGCGCAAACCTCAACATCAGCTACAAAAAAACATCTGACTGCTGTGCTTGCCTACAAGGGTTTTGCCACCAAGTATTAAGTCTTGTTTGCCAGAGGGATCAAATACTTATTTCTCACTACAAAATGCAAATAAATTTATATAAAATTTATACAATGTGATTTTCTGCATTTTATTTTTGACATTCTGTCTCTCAATGTTACAATTAACCTACCTTTAAAATTATATACTATTAATGTCTTTGTCAGGGGGCAAACTTACAAAATCAGCATTGGATCA
The DNA here is from genome assembly GCF_032444005.1 of Ranitomeya imitator. Lineage (NCBI taxonomy): Eukaryota > Metazoa > Chordata > Amphibia > Anura > Dendrobatidae > Ranitomeya > Ranitomeya imitator. Next base: position 750,749,232 of record NC_091282.1, on the reverse strand, counting down.
AATGCTTCGGAACCGCACAAAAAACGGGACAAATCCGCAGGTGCGTTTTCTGTCAGGAGAGGCAGAATCCGCACCAGAAATTCCTAAGCCTAATCCGCAACGTGTGCACATAGCTTAAGACATATTTTCA